>NC_134484.1:82479930-82779930 GCF_040206685.1 Ascaphus truei
CATTAGTCATTCTCCAGTAATTAGCTTGTGTTTGCTGAACAACTAATGCTTCGAATGAGGTGTTGATTTTTTGCAACTGTTTCGGCACTTCAATGAAGACTCTGTGGAGATGTGCCAATTGTGAAACTGTTTCTTCCTGCAGTGCAATCATCCTTTCCAGCACTGTCATGAAGTCAGAATGGCGACGATTTTCTGCTTCCACAATTTTTCCCTCAGAAGCTACAATTGCATCGTATGTCATATTTGCTGGACGATTTGCCGGTAAAACAGTTTCAATTGGAACGTCTTCATGGTCACTTGCTTCTATTTGTGTGTGTATGGCGGTGGCGTCATCATCATCATCATCATAATCCTCTTCATCATGTTCTACAAATAAATGTACAAATTATTAAATGTCATGTTAATCTCTGCTGTGTTACTATGTAATTGTAGTGTGTCATAAGTAACAACTAACATGTTTCCATACGTTTTATAACCTCACATTAAAAACTACCTTGACTTAAGAATAATGTTTGGACTCAGTATGAAATATGAGTGAATGAAAACTTGCTGTAAACTCAAAACTCCTACATGATAGTTAACATCACTAACACAATACAAGTTGCCTTACACTTCATTTTCACTGACACTAAGTAATCCTATTTAAAGAAGATGTGCAAAACAAATAATGAACATGACAACATAACATATAGAAGAGCACATATTATATGGCCACCAACTGATACACTCACCTTCTAGGTGTGTTGAGCTGACTGACCCAGGTGAAGACACTTGTTCAGTCTCAGGTGACACATGTCCTTCAGGGGCAACTATATATAACAATAACATAAGTTTTACATTTACATGTGTAAATATTGAACAAACAGTTATTGTATGTTCTGTATTTATGAGTATCTAACAGCATCATTTCCTTAACCCAAAATGTGTGTGTGAAAGTGAACATAAATAGTTGTAATAACAATGTACATGCCTGTGTACTTAGAACTTTTGAGTTCCCTAACATACAACATACTATGGTTCTGCAGTAATGCGTGAGGAAAAATACATTAAATTTGTACATAAAAATCATATGTTGTGTAGTGATATCAGTATCATAATGTACATAACTATCATGAGATGACCATTCACAATGGTTATCATGAAGGTGGTCATATTGCAAAAAGTGTTGTTTTTGGTAGAGGATATGTGTGGTACATTAATATAAGATGTGGCACACATGAATGTGGCTGTGACTAAACAAGACAAGACATGCAGTGTGTGATAATGTGTCGTTGATAGTAGTTCAACTATAGATATGAGTGAACTAATGTGTGACGTACGGTTTGATAAGTAATGAGTTGTTGGGGCATTTAGTAGCTAAAGTGAAGCTTTCAAATGAGTGTGATTAACTTCAGTTGTGCTAGTGAGGTTGTAAGAACGGTTTTCCCTTCCCCAAAAAGCCTAATGAGCCACACCTTTCAATTACTTGAAACAGGTGAAAATGGTGTGAACTAAGTTGCCCCTAAAATGAGGCTGTAATTAGTGTGTGTGCTGAACCCCACCCCCTCTGTTGAAGTGTATGCTGTGATGAGATATTAATTGCAGCTGCTTTAACACAATGGTAGATGAGCTAAATAGTCGTGTGCAGTTTTGAAGTTATGAAAACAATGACATAAAATATGATACGTGTGCCTCATTATGCTGTCTGTATATGACTTAAAGCAAAAATGGACCTTTTCATAAACAACTATAGATGTGTTAGTGCAAGTGATGTTTGTAGGCCGTTGCATGCAATATATTTGATGCATGCTTAAAATAGGCAGTAATGTCATGTTTGTCGGAGTAAAATAAATAAATACACAATAATATTCTACATATTTCTGTTCTGTACCTGTAGCTAGTAATAATTTCTGATTAACATGTGTTACACATGTGTACTACCCTGTTGTTCCCCATCTTCGGCCACCATCAATTGCTTCCACTGCAGCAATGCATTTTGGGAATTCACATGTAAATGAGCACGCAATGGCACGTGCTATATTAGTTACTGCTTTTAGTAGGACTACAACATATATGTCTATTTAGATATATATATATATATACAGAATCAGACATATACATATATAGATGCAGGTATGCTTATATTGTGAAGACAGTATAAAAAGCAGTGTAACTATGCAAAATAACTGTAAGCAACGACACGCCTAGTACAGTAATATTTCTCACCTGGTGGAAATTGTGAGGGGTAAATTCCTATATCACGGTCACCAGGTAAGCCTTCCACGACGACGGGAAGTAATTTTGCCCGAAGCAGCTCCTCCAATGGACTTAATATGAGACGTTGTGGTGTGGGCCCACCTCCAGTGCCAGTAGCATGCACGTGTTGGTGTTGTATTTTCTTTTTCAATTTGGACCTAATATCATCAAATCTCTTGTGACAATTCCGCTTGTCCCTCACATGATTCCCACACGCATTGACACCAATGACTATTGTGTCCCACATTTCTTTTCTGCTTGCTGAACTTGTCCGCCCTTGAAAAACATATCAAATATATGAGGTAAATGAATAATAATATAAGCACCAGTTTCCTACACTGCTAGCTGTTCCAAGAGATAGCAAACATGCTGTTTTATGTGTAATATGTGAAGCACATGAGCATTCACTACTAAACCTATACATGTAAGCAAGGTTGCATTCAAATTGTATGCAGTTATGGCAAATTGACCGCCTGTGTTTAGTTGTCCTTGTAAGGCATGCTAAAAAGCTGTGTTTCCAGACTAATTAACATAGAAAGATATTGTGAAGCCATATTTGCATATGAACAAAACTCAGATGACCTAGGATCACATGTATTTGAATAATAAATGTAAATGTACACTTACCTAGTAAATGTCCATATATACTGTCATAGTGCTCCAGAATGCCAGTGACAAGAGCTGTATTTTCCTGGTCATTGAAGCGAGGATTACGTGGCTTCTCCACACGTTTCTTCCGAGCAGGTTTAGGGTCAGAGCTTGGCTGGTGCTGACTGGACTCTCCTTCTTCCAATGGAAGAGCCTCCAAAAGCTGCCCACCAGCAAGCACGCCACCACCATCCACCCCATCAGCAACTGCGCCACCAGCAGCACTCCCAGCACCAGCACTCCCACTCCTAGCACCAGCACTCACACTCCTAGCACCAGCACTCACACTCCTAGCACCAGCACTCACACTCCTAGCACCAGCACTCACACTCCTAGCACCAGCACTCCCAGCACCAGCACTCCCACTCCCAGCAACAGCACTCCCACTCCCAGCACCAGCACTCCCACTCCCAGCAACAGCACTCCCACTCCCAGCAACAGCACTCCCACTCCCAGCAACAGCACTCCCACTCCCAGCAACAGCACTCCCACTCCCAGCAACACCACTCGCAGCACCAGCACTCCCACTCCCTGCAACACCACTCTCACTCTCAGCAACATCACTCCCCTGAACAGTACGTTCACTCCGACGCGTACTCCCACGAGTAGCACTCCCACTCCCACCAGCATCACTCTTCCCACGCTTTGCGGGCATACTTCCAGCACTCACAAAAAACAGACAATAAATGTACAGCCAATCACACGAAACACTTCCACATATAAAACAAGACAAAGATGTAAACAAAACAACAATGGACAAAGCTCACCCAATACACAACAAGTCTCTCCGTCAATATGCAAATGTTCAATCAGCCAGCTCTGTGCGTCTCTCTCTCTCTCACTCCCAACAACACAGAGAATGATTAGCAGTACACGTTGCCTTTAAATATGGCGCGCAATCCAATACATGCTTGTTTCGCCTGATTCAGCAAGATTTGTGATTGGGCAACCTATCAGCACCGCGCCACGCACGCCGATACACCTGTGTGTGATCGGCTAATCATCGTGAGAGTGGGCGGATTTGTTTTCGGGTTGATTTTGAATGTATTCGGCACTTACTGCATACGGAGAGGAAAAAACGCCAATAACATGACTAATCGGTAAGATTGCCGATTTCACATAATCGACGCTTACTGCATGAGGCCCATAGACACATGATTGTTATGGTTTTTTTTTTATGGTTGTGGATTGGTTCAAGAGTAAGGGGATTGCCTGGAGTCGGTGAGTGGGTCATCTAATGGTAAGCAAACCAAAGAAATGTTATTGTTTTCACTTTTACAGGTTTTGTATATTTTTTTATGTGATAGAATTTTTTTTTATAATTTCTTGCCACTGTACAGTATGTATGTATGTATGTATGTATGTATGTATGTATGTATGTATGTATGTCTAGATCGATATACATACAGGGTAAGAAATAATTGTTTTGGAAAGGCTTGTTTATATGTATTTTAAATATATTTTCAGCTATGGTTACATGTGTTTGTAATGTAATTTTTATTTAGATAGATGTAATTTTTGGTGCTGTTTGCATTATTTTATTTCAGGGTGAGGCTTGCTTTTTAATAGTGGATTATTTGTGGTAGTTCTTTTTTGACTGATGGTTACTTTTTGAATTAATGGTTTGGTTTAACGATTTGAATAGTTAAGTGTGTAATTGATTTGGATTGGATTGTAATAGATTTGGGATTTGATTCATTGATGGTAATTTATTTCTGTTTGATGGAATTGTATCTGGTTTACAATAGTTTAATTATTTTTTTAACATTGATTGACAGTGTACATGATGCACAGATTACTTGCATCATTTATACACTGTACAATTCAATGTTTTGATTGGCATTTGTTAGATATTGATGGTGAGATGAGAATTGTTTTCTTTTGATATGTTCTATTGTTTTAATGTGCCTATATAATATTTCGCGTTTGATATGGAATGTGATGTATTGATTTTGATAGTTGCTATTTTTTTTGGTGCATGTTTTTTTATATATGTATATATTATAATATATATATATAATATATATATATATATATATATCAATATGAAGCCTCTTCGCAAGCACGAGCCCTCTGTCCTCCGTTGCCAAAAAAATACACAGCAAATACATTCTGATCTCAGTTAACCCCTTAATCACCTTATCAGTTAATAGCCGCAAAGGTAATTAAGGGGTTAAGCCACACTGCCCCGATACCCATCCATATATATATATATAGGGATGATGAAGCCACTGTACAAATGAATGGGTGAAGGATGGGTATCGGGGCAGTGTGGCTTAACCCCTTAATTACCTTTGCGGCTATTAACTGATAAGGTGATTAAGGGGTTAACTGAGATCAGAATGTATTTGCTGTGTATTTTTTTTTATATATATAGGGATGATGAAGCCACTGTACAAATGAATGGGTGAAGGATGGGTATCGGGGCAGTGTGGCTTAACCCCTTAATTACCTTTGTGGCTATTAACTGATAAGGTGATTAAGGGGTTAACTGAGATCAGAATGTATTTGCTGTGTATTTTTTTGGCAACGGAGGACAGAGGGCTCGTGCTTGCGAAGAGGCTTCATATTGATGAGGTAAGTAGAACTGTATTTATTTTATTATCCTAGTTAATGTGTTTAATAATGGACAAAAAGCTATTATCCATATCTGTATAATAGTTATTTTGCACATTACTGTATGTGTTTGGTGGGGGGGGTGGCATATATTTAAATGTATAGGATAGGTTTATTTTTTTTACATACAGGGTTGGTTCCATAGGTCTGCGGGGACCTCATGGGTACAAGGCTGCCGGGTCCACGTGGGACACCTGCGGGGAAGAACCGGGGGCCCCACATCTGTGGGGGCCCCGCGGACCCGTAGGGACCATCTGAGGGGCCCCCAGTCCCCCGTGGGAACCACCTGAGGACCCTCAGACACCTGTGGGGCTGACCCGGGGCCCCCCAGACACCCGCGGGCCTACCCGTGGAGACCCCATTTTGTGCCCACGGTGACCCATGGAGACCACCTGGGGGACCACGGCACCTGCCGGGGACCACCCGTAGGCGCCAGAACCTGTGTGAAACCCTTTGCTGGGCCACTGTGGGGCCTGCGGACACCCGCCAGGAACACCGGGACTCCCGTGGGCCTGGGGTATTAACGCTGTATGTAAAACAATAAACCATGTATTTATGGGGGGGGGGACACAGGGGGTGGGTTATGTATTTTTAATTAAATATAGTCCTGTTTATTGTGGGTAGCGGGGGTGGGGGAAGGGGGTATTGTCCCCTTGCCAGGGTGGGTAGGCCTCCCGGTGGATAGTGGTTGAGGGTAGTTAGGCCTCATGGGGTGGGTAGTGTGGGAGGGTGTATAGGCCTCCCGAGTGGTGGGTGAGGGTGGGTTAACCCCTTAATGACTATAGCGGTAAATAACCGCTAAGGTGATTAAGGGGTTAGGGGACATTACATTGGCTTTTGTTATTCTTGTTTATGTTTTGTAGCATCGGAGGGGGGCATGGACGGGGATGAAGATGAGGATGGTCTTCATCGTGGCAGCCGAACAAGGGTGAGTGCAATATGTATTTATTGTATTTATTGTGCTTTATGTATTTGAAACGGGCAAATGCACTATTATCCATATGTGGATAATAGTAATTTTGCCCATTACTATACTGTATGTGTTAGGGGGGGGGGTTATTTAAAAATAATTATGTGTTTTTTAATTATTTTGGGGGGGCACAGAATTGGCACTGCAGGCCCACGGGGACACCTGCGGGGAATACCCGAGGGCCACCGCCGGCCTGTAGTATCATTGCTGTGCATATTTATTTATTTATTGTGGTGCTCTAGTGTGTATTGTTTTTATTGTGGGGCTATTGTGTGTGTATTTTTTTTATTGTGGGTAGCATGGGTGGGCAAAATGGGTATTAGCCCTAACAGTGGATGTTTAGGGCTTGTGGGTGGGTAGCGGGAGTGCTTAACCCCTTCATGACTGTAGCAGTATTAACCGCTAAGGTAATGAAGGGGTTAAGTCTACCCGCAACCCCCCCGCAAGCCCTAAACAGCCACCAAGGGCCAAATACCCCCTTCACCCACCCCCGCTACCCACAATAAACCTGGCATGGGTGTTTAACCCCTTCATTGCCTTAGCGGTTAGCCGCTAAGATAATGAAGTGGGCTGTAAATGCATTTTTCCTGCCTCGGATGCATGCCGGGGGGGTCCGATGCTGTATTAATGGGTATCAGCTCCGGAGATCCCCGGCATCAATCACAGGCAGGAAAAAGGCCTGATTTTTTCTAAGTGTCGCCCTTGCTGATGCTTCTCCACCACTAACTTGTCAACTTGAGTTGCCGTAACGGATTTGCGTGAAAATCTCCATTCTAGAGCGGCGAGTAGCAGCGAAACGCTGCTCGGGGCTACTAGAATTGAGCGGGTTTGGAAACCTGGTGAGTAGCGGCGAAAAGTGCCTTATCGCTGCGCCTCTGCCGAAAAAAAACTTCACCAAAAAACATGGCACTTTTTTTGCTTTTCGCCAAGTTCTCGGGGCTTACTGAATTGTTGTAGGCATTTTTGGCGCAAAACGGGGAAAAGTGACTTTTCGCCGCTTAGTGCATGACCCCCTAAAATGTAACCGTCATTCCATGTCACTCCATGATATTCGCGTGCCAAAACATGAGCAACCATTAAATGGGGGGAATGTGTCACCTGCAAAGACTATGTGACAATATATCTGGGTACATCTGTACTCCTCTGCTGAGGCATTCAACCCACTGAGTGGCCATTCTGTCCACCATTTATACACAAACTATCTCTCTCTCTCTCTCTCTCTCTCTCTCTCTCTCTCTCTCTATCTATCTATCTATATATCCATGGTCTCTATGCTATTCCAGGGTCTCCGACAAACATCTCTCCAAGTTTAATCACTACAGGTGCGCCAACGGGTATTCTAAAACTTGCCTTGGAAAACACATTTTAGAATACTCGTCGGCACACCTGTACCTCCTTCATATAGCATAGAGCACCAGAACATCATTTATGTTCAGATTATCATTGCATGCCAAAGGTATTTTCTGTGTGTACTTCCAGATTTTTGTCAAGGGTGCTTAACTCACCAGTAAAATGTACTTAATATGATGGTAATTATATTTTAGACAGGATTTTCACATGAAAACACATCTCGCCTTATGCAATAAACAGTTCTCATATCTTTAAACCACACAAAAAAACAAAAACCACACATTTCAGGTTGCAATTTGATTTTGCCTGTGGCAAATCCATGTAGTATGTAAAGTGTGTAGGCAAATGAATAAATCTTCCAATGCAACTGTCGTGTTACATTTTGCATGAAAATCAGCGCCCAGAGATCATACAGTACCTCCCCCAGGGCGATGAGAATTTTCTTCATATGCCACAAAAACACTTCAAGGAACATGTATATATTTTATGTAAATATATTGATGCTACATGCCGAAATATGTATTATATATGCAAAAATACACAACTATCTTAAGTATTCTAATTTTTATTGCCAAAATGCATTCCTTATTTCAGCAATTTTGCATGGCAAAATTTACTTTGTTTAATGTATTTTTATTAAAGTTTGTATACAACCAACATATAACATTAATGCAATGTACAGTTTGAACAATAAGCCAGAATATCATTAAAAATTATGTTGCAAAAATTCACATTTTAATGAATAAGTCCTCTTTAAATTCACAGAATAAACATTAGATTTGGGTAAAATTGGCATTTGCTCAATCTTACTGCATCTAATATTTATATACACTAATATATATATATATATATATATATATATATATATATATATATATATATATATATTCACTGTGTATTTTTGTCACATTGGATGTTGCTCTGGACGTCTTTGTTTCTTGTTTTATACAATTAGCCATGCCGTGTAGAACTCCTTTTAACACTTATATACATGCTGTACATATATATATATATATATATATATATAGTGGTAATTTGGGGGGTTTCTGAGAGTTTGCTTGGTATCTGTGTGTTTGTTTACTTTGTCCAGCTGGTCTCAGCTGTTTTGGAGGTTAGTACTGTAGCTCCTCCCACCCAGGGTTTAAAGCGTGCCCCTCCCCAATGTCCAAGTAAGCAGGTTTTCCTTTCATGCAGCTGGTTTCGGCAGGTTCAATGCAGGACCACCCTTCCTATAATTATAGAGTTAATAAGGATTTTAATTTGTTAGTGTTAGGACCTGCGATATTATGGTCATGTCTGGAAAGTGGTTCACAGTCTTATACGCTTTGGCCTAAGGGTTAACTAAATTACCCTTTTTTCAAGAGACATATAGGTATTTCACTGTGTATTTTTGTCACATTCGATGTTGCTCTGGACTTTGTTTCTTGTTTTATACAATTAGTCACGCCCAGTAGCACTCCTTTTGACACTGATATACAAATATATATTGTTGTAATTTGGGGGGGGAGGGGCTTCTGAGAGCTTGTTGGGTATCTGTGTGTTTGCATCTAATATTTATAATGATGTAATATTGTTAATAGAATTTGCATTGTCCTGCAGTAATCATACGAGTTAGTCTTGCATATTTCTGTCTTTCCAATTCTCTGATTTCTTATATTTAGTTAATATATGTAATTAAATAAAAATTTAAGTTGATGTGAAAATGTGATCATTAAAATGACATATTTTTAGGATCTTGTTGGCCATTAGTTTTTTAAGACCTACAAGGAGTTATTAAAATTAAAGTAAAGATGTGCATGGTAAAACTAATATTTTATGCTTTAAATGCACTGTAAATGTAATGAACTAAAACAAGAAGTATCATTAAGTTTTAACTGTAAAAATACTTTTTCCAGAGTCTATCTCACCAACAGTTCCATTTTTGATCAAAACTGATTTAGGTCTGAAAGTAGTACTAAGTAAAACTCACATCAACATAGATTATTGGTTGGTAGAATTGCCAAATAATTTAAGTGAAAACTTCTTTACGATCATCTCTACCATGTTGAGTGATTATAAACTATAGAAAGAGCAGGTAAATGTCTTTGTTATTAGAGATAATAAATTAGGACATCGAAAAGAACACAATGTGAACTTCTAGTAGTTTTCCCTTCAATATATCAGCCTTTACCAATGAATTCTAAAATCTAAGGACAAGACTACTGTACCTTACATAAGCTATATATATTTTCTAATGTGTCTCAGACAGATTGTAATAAAACAAATGCATGTAGTAGTAGAGAGTGTTCCACAAATGAATTCCCCATTACAATTCCTTAGCAAATATTCTGTTAAGCGTTTGAAAGGTGAAAAAGCCACATTAAAAGAAGATGAGAGATCATCAAAATAGAATGTTTCTGTCCATTTTTCTGCAGGGAAAATTTAAGTACTGTACTTTTTTATTTGTTGAATGGTTGGTTCTCTAAGAATAATTGGACTATGTAGCAGAATGTTGGTTACATTGAAGAGAAGGATCTCTTGTCTTTTTTTAAAAGTTTAATGCCACACTATTAAACATAAAGTATTCTACAGAATATAACATAGGGTGACTGAACTGGTCCAGATGGATTATAGCAAGTGAAACGGGAAATGAATTCCCTGAATGGTGCTTCCAATAACAAATTGAATAGCTGTATAAAGTAGGAGTCCAGAACCATCAGCAATATAGCAATATTGGTGACTATAATCCATCCATGATGCCCAATTACGTGTGTATGTGTAAATTGCAGCTCACCTATTAAGCAGCATGGGAACAAGCCGACATGTGGGAAATTGAAACTGAGCAACCTCAGGATAAGCCCCGTAACCACAGATCTTGCACTGTAGAAGTTGTCCAGATCTTATCATGTCGGTCCGTATAGCTGGAGCGTCGGCATATATATGAACACACTGGCTATCGGAGGAAAGTCTAGTTGCAGTCGGAGTAATTAAAAACGCACGATTGTGTGGTCTGTCTGGGTCCCGGCAATGGCGTGCTTCAGTCCAGAAGGGAAATAGGCAAAAAATAGGGTAGATGCTGAGCACAGCAGTGAACAGAATGATGATCTTGATTCAATTGATGATTCAAGTCTACTTTTTTTGTTTTTCTTAAACATACTAATTTAAGGAAAAAGTCTACTTTCATCCTCAATGTATCAAAGGGACCGTACATCACCACCTTTGAGAGATTGGTGGAACGAGATTTGAAATTAAAGTCTACTTTAATCCTCAATGTACACTGGCGACACAGTTTATTGCACTGCGGCCAGATCCGCAAGCCGGGAGATTTCCCGGCTTGCTAGTGGCCGCCCCTCGGCGTGCCGCGCGTCACTGACGCGCGGTCACGCGTCATCGGGAGCGTGGGCCCCCTGCACGCGCGTCCAGGGCTCCCCGAGGGAGCCCTGGTGTCCCGCGATGTGGGGGACGGCGGCAGGGGGTTCCGGGGGACCCGGCGGACCCGGCATCGGGAGGGAGAGCGCCCCAATCGGAGGGCGCTCTTCCGCTGCTTCGGCGCGCGCCCGTCACCCTCCGGCACGCGCCAGGCTACTGCTGCGGCCGAGAATGGGCAAATGCTCGAATAAACTCGGCCGCAGCAGTATCAAAGGGACCGTACATCACCACCTTTGAGAGATTGGTGGAACGAGATTTGAAATTATTGGCGGAGGGTTGTGTTTGCCATCCATTCCTTTATGGCAATTTGACAGAGGAGGAAATAATTGAATTATACAACCTCAAAGCAGATAAAACAATCGTTATAAAATGCCGATAAGGGAGGTGCGGTTGTAGTACAATCCTCTGCCACTTATAAACACGAAGCACTTAGACAATTAGATGCCGGTATCTCCTATGCATTGGATTCCCGCGTCACGTGATTGGGACATTTCCTTGCATAGTAGATTCCGGCACCCCATAACGGGGCCTGTATCTCGGGACGTAGGGGGTCCCTGGACCTCAAACCAATGCGGTTCTGCTCAGGAGACCCCCTGATCATCTACACTAGGAAGAAAATATATATCAAAAAATATTTTGTAAACACCAATACACCACCAACTCCCCCGTTCCCCCCCATACTGTAAAACCATGATTTATTTTTTAACATACAGGATTAATACTCCAGACCGACAGGGGTCCCCAGTGGGCATGACGGGTGTATGCAGGCCCCACAATGCACCCCAGGTGTGCCCACGGGAGTTTGGGGGCCCTCCATCGAATCCCACAGGGGTCTGGGGCCCTCAGGTGGTCCCTGCAGGTCTGCAGGGCCCACACAGCTGTGGGGCAACCGGTTCTTCCCCGCAGGTGTCCCCCGTTGGTCCAAAGGTGGTACCTGTGGGCATCCGGGGGTCCTCGGGTGATACCAGTGGGCATCTGGGGGTACTCAGGTTGTCTCCATGGGTCCCCGCAACCCTGCGGTACCAAACCTGTGTGTAAAAAATGAAACATGGCCTACATTTAAATAAATACCACCGCCCCCCCCCCCCACCACCACCACCACCACCACACACACATACAGCAGAGTAATGTGCAAAATAATTATTATCCAGATATGGATAATAGATTATTTGCCCATTATTAATGACAACATTATCCAGCATAAATAAAGTAAATAAGTACAGTTCTACTTACCACAGCCAATATGAAGGGCGTCCTCATCAGGATTATGCAGGTCCCTGTCCTTCGTTGCCAGAAAGCATACATACAGTAATAAATACAATCTATTGTCTCCTGACCCCTTAATCAACTTAGCGGTAATAACCGCTACAGTAATTAAGGGGATAACCCACCCTGCCTCACAACCCACCCGGGAGGCCTAAGCACCCATCCCAGACCCACTATACCCACCCTTTACCCATTGAGTAGTATAGTGGTACATCATACCCATACAGTATAATAATATGGGCATGATAACCCACTATAGCACTCAATGGGCACCCTAATCAAAATACAATAATGCACAAAATACACAATAATAAAACATTAAAAACTACAACCATTCAATAAATAAAAACACTAGCCAGCTAATGCAATTAATTAAAGCACTAACCAGCTCAACAATTAATTAATTAAAGCATAATCGAATCAAAGCAATTAATTAATAAAACAAGTTTCACGAAGGAGAGTTGGAGCACTACTACAAAAGGATATTGCTCAAGAAAGAGCGGAAGCTCGAAACATGTTGGTGGGGGCCTGAGGGCTCGTTTTTTCCTTGTACCATGCTCTGATCCAATAAACCTTATTTTTGGGACCCACTCTCTAGCAATATCCTTTTGTAGTAGTGCTCCAACTCTCCTTCGTGAAACCTGTTGACTGATGTGGAGTACCGGTAGCACACACCTACGAAGATCAAATCCCTGGAGGACCAACCTACAAACAAGTGAGTCATATTACTCAGTTTTGCACCACAATTTTCCTATTCAATATATTTGGCTGGACACAAGCAGGTGTGGGTACTCACCATTCAAGAGGTGGTACTCTACCAGTTTATTGATATCTAGTGGAATAGGTGTATTCACTTATAGGTGGTCACCCTTATATTACGGGATACTTCGAGGACACAATTTATGGCATTTAAGACTCAATGAATTTTTGGGGTCTATGTTTAAAGAGCACCACACAGCTTTTTTTCTTAATTAATAAAACAACAATGAATTAATTATACCAGTAACCAACGAAACCAATTAATTAATAAAACAATAATGAATTAATTGTACCAGTAACAATGAAACCAATTAATTAATAAAACAACAATGAATTAATTGTACCAGTAACCAATTAAACCAATTAATTAATAAAACAACAATGAATTAGTTGTAACAGTAACCAACAAAGAAATTAATTATGATAAAATATCGTCAACACAACCATTAAAAGCAATACCCAACACAAGACATCATTAAATAAAACCGAAAATCAATCGGCATTAAAAAATTAGACCAAAAAGGCTACTGACCGAAAAACGCGTTAGAGATATTACCTGCCACCACATCATGATGTCTACAATGGAATAAAGCATTTTTAACCTTCAATTAACCTTTAGCCCCCAAGTTTTTTGCTGTGCTCTGCTCTTCTCTCCTTTGGAAATTCTCCTGCTGTCTCTCACAACAAGCGTGATGCACGTCGACGGAACTACTGCCTCAGAACCGTGAGTACCTCTCTCCTTCATACAAAGGATTGAGGGTTCATCTTGTATTTACATGTGTCATTTCTCCAGGGTGACTATACAATATTGTGGTGTCCACACAGGGTCTTGTATACATATATTTCACCCTTATGTTGGATGTTATACACCACATGTCCCCACACTAAGGAGGTTAACAAAGGCATATTGGATTAACAAAACTCATGAGGCTAGATCAAAGTTGCTCCCCAAGCTGATTATTAGGACCTTTCAAGACATTATTGCATTAAGTGGTCAAATATAGCTGAGCAGCGAATTTTGGGATCCTTTCCTACCTCTGTTCATTATGAGCACTCTGGTTTACTGTGTGACAATGGCTAGTGATACTGTTGTGGTTCTTCAAGCAGAGAAGTATAGGCACCTGCGGACCAGGTACTCCTCCTAAGGCACCACCCCATCAGTAACTTACGCCACCCCATCTGATCCTGACCGCATAGTCCTCCTTCAGGGGAGGGACTCCTTCAGGGGATCCTGGCCCGCGGCAACGGGAACCCCTCTCCAGACGCCCTATGTGTCAGACCGCAGGGTGACTCCGAACAGCAATAGCCTCTATGTCTCAGCACAGCTCGCCCTGTAGGTCAGCCCAGGCTGCAGTTCCGTGGCAGGGAAGGTGGGCCCCGGTTATTTTATGCCGGAGTCCCCTGGACTACACCTAGCCTCCCCCTTTCTCCAGCACTCACTCTAGAAGCATACCTGATAACTTCCAGCCTTGCATGGCTGAAAGCATGTCCTGTCGCTGATCTCAGCAGTGCCTCCAAATGTAACAGTGTTTCTCCCACCCGATGGGAGATCCCCCTGTTTCCAGGTGTATGGTGCATGCTACCTGTTGTCTCACACAATGCTGAGTTGTCCGCCGGTGGTTGTGGGGATTGCAGAACAGGCTTCTGGGGTATATACCCAACATTTACTCCATGGTACACAGTGCCTCCATCTGCTGTAGGCTCCAGATGTATGGAGGTAATCTCCCACAGTAGAACGGTTTCCTCTCCACCCCACCCCCAGAAAGATTACACACCAGGAGGGAGATATATATATATATAACTGAAACCAGCTTTATTCTTGTGCTCACACATTCACCAATGGCTCCTGCTCAATACAGTCCCTCTGTTTGGGTCCCCAAACTTCAGATGGTCCCTGGACCTTCACTATGGGTCGAGGACCCCCACAGCAGTCCCTGCTCTTCACCGGCTCTCTTGCAGGACCAGGGGAAAAGGTAATCACTCACTCTCCCCCTTAGTGCACAGCAGCCTCGGTGATACCTTTTCTCTCTCACGGCAGAGACAACTAAACCATTTAGGATGCAACTCCCTTAAGTAAAGTAGGAGGAAGATACCAGGTCTGAATCCAGGATTGGGTAGAACACAGACCTAATCCCACCTCCTCCCCTGTCACTCAAGGGTATTGCCTGAGTGGGGATAACCAATAATTGACCTGACACTGCCTGCTCTTACTAGGGCTGACATGTCAGGGAGGGCAGACTGGTAGCCAGACAGGCATGCCTACATATATATATTTAGGCTATTTAATGACTTGGAATATTTCTCACTATATGAATAATAGGATACATCATTTAAACACACTATTTTCAGAACAATATAATGAGTTGTACTCTGAAGACTCCTTGGTAAATATAAAAGCACATGGAGAGTACATTCTGGTGGAGTAAGACAACTTGAGAAAAATATATTAATTGTAAGAGAATTCCAAGAGGTCTTAGAAAGGAAGATGAACATTTTTCAAAAGAGTGGGATAATAGTGTTACACTTGTAGCTGATTCGCTAGTGACGTTGGTTACTTTGCACGATATGTACTGTACTTGCCAACAAGCAAATTGAGGCTGGTATGGCAAGTACTGTAAGGCCTGAACCTCCAAATATGGAACACACCACCCCGGAGGATGGATTGTCCCTGGGCTTGACAGCATTCAGGACGTAGACATGACGGAAGAAGGTGCTAATTATCCCTGGGGGTTAAACAAAACTGTCATTCATACCTAAACTCATTGCAGAGACTCTTATATTTTATTTGTTGTGATGGGTCACATTTATTCATTTTTTTGTTTTAAAAACTATACATTACCACATAGTGAAAGTTTTGATTTATTATTTGTTTTTATAGGTGGTATAGTCTTATTCATTATTTACTAATTGTGTTATTTTACCCTCACTATCTTCAATTGTTTATTATATCACATTGTGCATGACTTTTCTTTCTCTCCACTTATATAGAGCATAAAGAAAATCATTGGAAATGTATTGCAGTCACTTTCATGAATGTCAGCAGTAATGAGATTCAGCATAGGAGGCAACCATTGTGGTTCAGAGGATCACTTAACTTGAAAAGAAGAAAGACATGCTGGGCATTAACTTTGGCTTTAGAGAATAACCCACTAGATTTACTTTTTCTATTGTTTAGATTTGGTTCCAGACATACTTTTTCTTTGTTTGAATCAGATTCTTGATGTTCTTGTTCCCTGGATTAGGTTTCCAGATACGTTCAAATCACACGTTCAACATTTTGTTTCTCTTTCTTGATGCTGACAGCCTGCCGTTGACATTAGATCTAATGATATGCAAAAGGGGTGTGGATCAACTCAATGCATATCCACAACAGCCATTAAAGGTAATGTGGGAATTAATGCTATGTTATTTTAGGTCAAGTTAATGTCAGTTAGCAAAAAATGTTCGGCTTGTCCAGGATTCAGAACTGGGCAACTTTGGCTTCCTTTATTGCCGTAGCAATATACAGTATTTATTTTATTTATGTATAAAATATTTTACCAGGAAGTAATACATTGAGAGTTACCTCTTGTTTTCAAGTATGTCCTGGGCACAGAGTTAAAACAAATAATACATGGTTACAAATACAGTTACATAAATGAACAGGGTATACATTATATACAAGACATTGCATGCACAGTTAAAGAAAATATATATTATGGGCGTATGAAATAGTTACAGACCAGATTAAAATGTGAGACAGCCTTAGATTTGAAAGAACTTAAACTGGTGGTGGATGTGAGAGTCTCTAGTAGGTTGTTCCAGTTTTGGCGAATACAGATGGTGACCCACGAGTGGTACTGATTTTGCAGATAAAGGTTGCCACACCGCAAAGGACTACCAGCTGTGAATGGAGTATATGCAGAAAAGTGTGAAAATTGATACAAGACTGTGCTGAAGCAGGGGAATTTTTAGTAAACAAATGCTGAGTGTAAAATTGCCCTATAAAGGAAAAAGGTTTTTCAAAGCCAATTGCTGAGTGTTGAGTCACCCTGCCGGGAATGAAAGAAATAGTCCACTGCAAAGAATGGTTTTTTTCTGCAAGTAAAAAAGTATGCCTATTATCTTGGGAGCAAAACAGAATACCCAAAGATGAGACTGAAAATTACTGAACTCAGGCAGAAAACCAAATTCTATTGCTGAAGCGGAGGGATTGCACCCAGCAAGTAAATGGTGTATAGCAAATAGACTTTTTTTTTTACCTAGCCACTGCACAACTTGTATACCTGATAAAAGAAAATGCATGCACAGCACTGCTGATATTGAAAAAAAATAAAAAAAAATTTATCCAAGAAAGAAAAGTCTACAGAGATGCCTGTGAGAGCTACGACCTCTACAAGCAAAATATGCCCATCTGTAGGACTACCACAATTGGGGGTTCTAGCAAATACAGTGGCAACACCTGCAATAGCGCGTCCTGAGGTCAGGAAGAAAATTACACCTGATAGCCTAAAAATGGAAGACAAGATGCAGCGTTCCTGTAATGAACCCTACCCCACAGAAGAGTGGCCCTTCCAGTCCAATAAAGAGAAAGACATCTCTTACGGGGAACCCGAACCGAGTCACACCCACAAAACACCCCAAGAATGGTGGGGGTGCCTGAACTCGGCACAAACAGAAAAGACCGCTCCCTTTGATGACGAATATGATCAACAGGAGACAGAGCGGGAGCAGCAGATCACCCAATATTTCTGTCAGCTAAAGCAACTGCAAGAAAAGTCTGGCGTATATAATGAAGCTGCTAAAATTTCAAATGAAGATGGCGACCCCAATATCCCTGAAGAGACGGTGTCATCCAAATCAAAAAGGCGGAAAAAGAAAAAGAAAAGCAGTTCTTCACTTACCGTGGAAGGAACAGACACGTCCGCAGATCCTGTGGAGGAAAAGGGGGACCGAGTTGCCCTGCAGCCTAGAGAAAATTCAGAATTCGTCCCACAGTTAACCGAAAATCCAGAGGGCCCAAGGCAGAAGTCGTGTACCCCAAAGAAGTGTCTGTCCGGTGCCAACAGTGAGGAACCCTCAACTAGTCATCCCAAGGAAGCAGAGCCGGAACCACTGAGTGACGATCCCTTGACCAGCCCTGAAGACGCCCTGAAAATTGCCAGGCATGACAGTGATCTGCTCTGTGAAGAATTAGGAAGAGAGAGAAAAAATAATGCTGAGCTACAGAAGACTGTGCTCGCAATTTACTCTGCGGCCAGGACAGAATTGGACGATCTCAAGACTGAGCTAGATACTGCAAAGGCTACTATTTCCGCCATGGATGAAAAGCAGAGCCAATCTGATAAAATGGTGGCTACGCTAAAGCGGAAGTATGAGGAGGCATTGAAGCAGATGACAGTCTTCCAGCAAGAGTTTCACACTCTTCGTATAGAGCTGAATGCATCACAACAGGAGGTCAACAGTGTCCGGATAGAAGTGGACGTATCTCAGAAAGAGGTTCAGACACTCCGCAGAGCACTTGATGTCTCACATCATGAGACCAACAGCTGCCGCACATACCTGGAAGTTTCCAGAAAGGAACTACACAGTCTCACTGAGGAGCTGGACATTGCTAAAGAAACTATTGGTAATCTTGATACAGATCTCAAAGTCTCTCAGAAGGAGCTTCAGACCCTCAACCTAGAGAAGGAAGTCTCACGCAAGGAGAGTGTCATTCTCAAAGCAGATGTGCGTAAATGGAAGGAGGACTGCAAAGAAGCCCTGAAGAATACAGAGACTGAAAAAAGAGAAAATTCAAGATTAAAAAGTGAAAACTTAAAACTGAAAGAAGAAAATTTTCAGTTGACAGAAGAAGTCAAGGAAAAGTTTGAAGCAGAGCACCGACTGCAGAACCAACTGCAAGGTCTGCGTACACACATCCAGTATGTTGAGGAGAAGCAGCAAACGCTGCAGGAAGAAAAGCTGCAGGCTGCTAAAGAAATTCAAGTGCTGCAGGAACGTCTGATGACCCAGTATGTCCCCGCAAAGCAGCATGAGAAACTGAAGGCTACCCTGAGCATCACCAAAGCAACGCTAAAAGCCAAGTTTAGAACCCAGGTGACGCGGCACAAAAGGGAGCACAAGAAGGTCCAGAAACTGAAACAAGTAACTGTGGCCCAAGCAAAGAAGTTCATAGTGCGCCACAAGGCAACAAAAATTACAGAGCTCCAGAATATGAAGGCGACTCTGATACAGACTCAGAGAAAGCACCAGTATCCCACAGTAACTAATGCCCGTGAGGACAAGGGTACAGTGAGAGTTGGGGACTCCATGCAACTTCAAAACAAAATTACGAAGTTTGAGCCACCTAAGAAAGCACTAGCCAAACCAACAGCTGCCCAACAGGCAACAAACAGAGGTAGGAGTGCAGAATCAAAACCAGAAGATTCCTTAGCTGAGGAAGCTAAAAAAATAGGACGTTCTCTGGAAAAGGAGGTGGAGGTGCAACTCGGTCCCAAAGAAGCTGAACTGGCGACTCCGTGGTGTGGAGAAACTGCAGAAAGACCGCTTAAAGAGCAAAAAACTCTAAGGGCTAGTCCTAACGGCCCTACAACTGTTGCCATACACTTTGTCTACAAAAAGAGGAGTGCCCGACGCAACAGAAATCTCATGACCGCGCACGAGATAAAAAGACTTTACGTGGAAAAAGTCCTCCTCGAGCGACTGAGGAGTGCTGATCTCAAGCACCTTCAGGAGGAGACAAAAATAAACTGGAGAAAGGGCTCCAATCCCAGCGGGACAGAGGGTTCTCTTCCTCCATCCACTCTCATTCAAGTCACAGAAAGATCTCGAATGAGAGTGGAAGGATTGGCTTTGGCCGTGGTAAGCCCGAGCTTCTCACCAACAGGGGAGGTATGTAACAGGTGACTTATCCCTGTTCAGGTAATGTGCCTCTAATCCAGCAGTGTGGTGGTTAACTGCTGGTAGTCAATTAACAAAACACCACCTGCCTGATTAGATGGCTTAGAAAGCCTGTCTTTTGAAACAGGAAGTGAGAACTCCTTAGCTGTGACTGAGAGCTGAACTTGGGAGAGAGAGCAGAGATCGTCTTTGACTCTCACAACAGTCTTGAGCCCTGCCAGAAGAAACAGCAGAGCTGCTTAAAAGACACAGGGAAAACTTCTAAACCTGTATGCTGACCAACCCTGGAGACAAGGGAGCTGAAGCAGGGACAGTGAAGATTTTCCCTCCAAACCACAAGGAACAGATAAGACTTTCATTCTTAAAAGACTGCTTATATCTGCTTATTGCATGCTATGTGTTTGGGGTTGGGAGAATTGCTTAACTAACGGAGATGTGAATTAATTGCATAGGAGTTCACTAGAAATACTCCCAAGTGAATGGAAGCTTTGTTCCCCCCTGTGTTTGGATAATTTTCCTGATGAAAAGGAAAAGGCACAATAAAGCCTATTATAATTTCACATTATAACGACTCCAATTGTGTACCTCTGTGAACGTCCGTCTACAGTGGTGTTTGCCATTAGAGTGAGCAGTGGTTGGTGTGCTGGTTTTTAGAGTTCTCCACCAACATTCAGTAGATAGTGCAAGGCTTTTGAGTAGTCCAGGGTGTATGGTGATGTTGGGTGTGGGCCAGGATTGAGGAGCATGTAGTGTATAGAGGGAGTAACATCTCCATGAGGCCAGGAGAAAGAAAAAAGTTAAGATACATAGCAGGTTCAGTATGCCAGAGGTAGGCAGTGCTGCATGGAGCTGTTGTGAGTAAAGTGAGTGTGTGCAGACTAAACAGCAGGGGTGTGCCTGTTCCTTGTCAAATGTTTTGCTGCATTGCAATGCTGGAGTCAATTCAGGGTTTCAGTGGGCTGAGTGGGTGTGGGAGGTATTTTGTGTAGTCAGTTTTGGGAGAGGCAGCAGTGAAATGAGTTGTAAAGGGGTGGGGGGTTAAAATATGCAGGTTAACAAGCATGGGATCAAAGTGTGATCATATAAGCTCACCGTTTGTTGCCTTGAGTAAGAGAGGTTGCAGGAAGATGAAGTCCCCAGTCACCTCTAGTCAAACTATAGTCTAGCTATATATTCTCACTTAAAATGATCACTTTAAATGCAGAGAGAGGAAACCAGAGTGAATACACTGGACTAGGCAAATATATGTAGCCAAGACCTGTGTATTAAACCCTTTCCAGTCACCTTTCTCAAGGGAGCACTCCCTTGAGAAAGGTCCTGTGTCTAGGACCGAAACGTCGGTGATTGTGCCAGCTTTTTCTTCTTAATACACGTTTTTTGATATTCATGAGTGTGCTGTCTCTTCCTTGCTTTGTGGTCCTGGGATCCTGGATTTACCTGGTAAGGAGTCTATTTATGCATACTTCCTGTATGGGACAAGCACCTATTTTTGCTTTACGTGTGTGCCATCTGCATATATATATATATATATATATATATATATATATATATATATATATATATATATATATATATATATATATAGACACACACACACATGTAATATGTGTAATTGTGCATTGAACTTGTATTGTATATTTTTTAATGTTGGCCCTTAGCCGTTTTAGCCACCTTTGGATAGTAGGGCTTATGATCAGTACTGTAGAAAGGGGTAAAATTTGTTGAGGAGGTAGGAGTGTGGGTTATCATGGTAGTTTTCCCACTGAGGGAGGTTAGGCCAACCAAGGGGATTAAAAGGGTGATTAACCATTTTTATATATGGTATGTCTTTATTTATATAGTGCCAAAAGTGTACTCAGCACTTTACAAAGAATACAGTACAGGGAATTATAATAATACAATAAGTGCAGCAAAATCAGACAATAGGAAAGGAAATCCCTGCCCGAAGAGCTTACTATCTAAGAGGTTTGATGGGGAACTTACAGAGACAGCAGGTGAGGGAATAAGTGATGTTGATGGAAGAGCTTGGTCACAATTGGTGGTAGGAGTGACTGAGTGTGGGACAGTAACCATGAGTGCAGGCTATTTGCTATATCGGTTGTACCGCTATGACATACGGTGGGTAGTAGGGTAGTAAAGGTATTTCTATTGTCCTCTTGGCTACTGTACCTTAGTGAACATGAAGGCATGCATAATGTATGTCCCCATGGCCACTATGGCTTAATTAATTATTTTCATTGGGATGGCAGATACCAGGTAACAACTGCCATCCTCCATGTTGTTTCTTCTTCTAATAAGTATTGCTTATTTTAGCCAGGATATAGCAGAATTTCTAAACTGCTACTGTAGCATTTTAATTGTAGATTTAATTGTAGGTTCTTGTGCATTGCAAAATGTATCTGACATCTTCCTTTGCATATGGCTAATGCAGGAGAAAGGATCGGTGCACCGCCAAGGAAACAATGCAAAGGCTGGAAAGTGTGACTTGAAAACTTTATTGTAGCATATCCGTGGAGCTCTGGCGGATTCGCCAGAGCTCCATGAAAATGCTTGTTAGGACCAGTATGTCAGGCCAGAGTCTGCACTCATGTTAAGCTTCCATTTTGTATGGTCATAACTAGTTAAGATTCTGTAGTCAGCCTTTTTGCTGAAATATA
Organism: Ascaphus truei; assembly: GCF_040206685.1. Taxonomy (NCBI): domain Eukaryota; kingdom Metazoa; phylum Chordata; class Amphibia; order Anura; family Ascaphidae; genus Ascaphus; species Ascaphus truei. Next base: position 82,502,722 of record NC_134484.1, read on the forward strand.
ATTCATAACATGCACTCAGTTTCTCTGCTAAATTGCATTTCATTCTTCCTGGCCAGGATATCACTAGATACTTTTGTAAGGTCAATTTCCTGGTGTTTTAGTAGAATATAATAGAATGGTTCTCTGCAAGAAGCAAGAATAATGTAATAAAAGTTGCTAAGACTCAAGGTCTCTTTTGATAACAGACAATGAATAAGCTATGTATTCAGAACATTGCTTGTATTGAAAAGGGACACGTCTCAAAAGTCACGCCACTAATATGTCCTGCCCCTAAATCACGCCTCTAATTAAAGCTACGCCCAAGACACACCTAGTATACGCCTATGTCACGCCTATGATACGCCTATGTTACGCCTCTAACTAATATCTTTTTTTTTTCTGTATAAAAACCATTACCCTATGAGTAATAAATTGAGACAAAGGATTTGAAACCTGGCGTGCGTTACGTTTCATTTTTTTCGTCTCCCAGGCCTGAAAAGTTCATCAAAAATCGGAGATAACAGTGGCAGGGCGTGAAAAACTTCTCCGGGGAAGTCTGCTGCAAAATGGTGCAGATTGTGTATCCAGTCACAAGGCTTCAGTTTTCTTGGCAGAGGAAAGGCTCCTCTCAGTTCTGAAGCATAGGCGAGGAAATTAGGTCTTCCTTCAGTTTTGGTGTCTAGAAGTGGGAAATTCACAGAGGTGGTGAGTATATATGTAAATTTTTATATATGATGCTTCACCCCCTCTGGGAATTTAAAAAGACCTAAATTATGCTGGTTAGAGTCCAGATAATTTATGAATTGTGACTGAAGATTGGGATAGGCCCTTTAAACAGAATTTTTGGTTAGAGTCCAGTAAATTCTGTGCACGACTGGACTGTTATCTCTGATCTAGCTGAACGACCATTGTATATTGTGTAAGTATAAATATTGCAATTATTTGTCATAATTAAGCTGTTTTTCTTTAAGCCACTAATGGGTGCTTGCATGAGTAAGAATGACTCTGGACGGAAGCCTAGGAATGTACAATTTTTAAATGCGAGTGTAAATCTGGTCTGATTCCTGAGGAATTTGTTGCTCAGACAGCTAGTCATTACCCGTTTGTCGAATATGCAGAAGGTTGTTCTCGGCATGAAAATAAGGCAATGTATTTACAAGGCAGAGGGCAGAATAGACGGAGATCTTATGCTGGTCTCAGAAATCAATCAGGAATAATAGCTCAGAATAATGGTGTCTGTTTTAATTGTGGTGGTTTTGGTCATTGGCAGAGTATGTGCCACTATCAGTCAGAAGCAGGGAAGTGCTGCTTTGCCCGTGGGGCTCAGAGTGAAAGTCTCTGTAAAAAAAAAAAAAACACCGCTACTTTATGTAGAGTTTGTTTGTAACCCTGATTATTTTTTTCCTGAATGATTTCTTTTGTGAAAGTCATGCTGATTATCATCTGTACAAAAAATATGAATATTAGTTGCTCATGATGAAATCTAAATTTTTAAAGGTTTTAAAAAAGGTGTACACCGAATAAGGGAGAAATACCTCACAACGGAAGGGGAGTATATTCAGCTCAGTCCCTGGTTATAGTTTAAAAGTGTTATTCGTCCTGGCCAGGCGGATACTTTTTAAACCGGACACATTTCTTTTCGTGTGTGGTATTTCTATCTTAATAAAAGGAGGGGCACAGCCTCTCCCTTACAGTTTAAAGAATGTGAAGCATTCACATTAAAATTAACTAGCTCTGTGCTTAAGCAGTTTATTTATGAGTAAAATGGTAATGTAGAACTGTCTTCTTTTCCGTAAAGCAGTAAGATAACACATTTCAATTTTATTTCTACAGGATTAAGATATGTCTGGTTTGTTTTTGTTTAAAATGCTGGTAAGAGCTCATAAGCACTGTTTGAATTAATATATTGTATTATATATGTATATAACGCCATTAATGTACATAGCGCTTCAAAAGGAGGGTGTCCGTGGTGGCAGATGCTGCGGGGAGGTTGAGTGGTGTGAGGGGAGTGTGGTGATATATGTCTTTAGAAGCATGGAGGTCAGTTATTTTAGCGAGAATTGTCTCCGTTAAATAAGCAGTGTAGAAGCCATACAAGACAGGTAGGGTCAAGCTTGCTGTTTATTTAGTCATGGTATAACTGTTGCATGTTTGAAGATATTTTGTTTAGTTTAAAAGAGGGCATAGTTAAAACAGGATAGCAATTGTATTGATGGAAGTTTGCAGGAATATGAGATTTCTTTCAGAAGGCATTCAGGGCAATGAGTGAAAGAATGTTGCATGCTCTTGTTGGCATAGACTTGGTGTTTATAAGTAATTTAAAATATTCCCGTTATTTAATCTTTGAAAGACCATACAAAATGCAGTTTTAGGACAGCGTGGAAAGCTTCATATTTAACATTAAACTAACGTTAGAATCCCCTGCGTGAGGATTAATCCAGCAGTTAATATGACTTAGACAGCGAAACCCGTTATCTGTACTGTGAAATTTCTGGCTGTTTTCCCAGAAGAAAAAAAAAAAGGCGCTTTGAAAATTATTATTTTTTTCTTTTTAAAGTCAGAGTGTCTTTTAAAGTGAATGCTGGCCGTGTGCTCCGCACTTTGTAAAGAGTACAAAATTATTTGTCTATTTTAAAAGGAAATCTTTTGTTCAGGATTTCAGGATTTTTCTTATATTATAAATGCCACAGTTGTTAAAAGACCTACTGCAGGCTTTTTCTTTTAACACAAGCAGTAAATATTTTTATAGTCACAACACATACAAATCTATTTACCAGTTTAATATTGCTATATATCAAAGCAACCTGTTTTCATAATTTTTTTTGTATTTTTGTATTTTTGTTCACATATATAGATAATATATGAACAAAAGAGGGGAGACACATACATAGGTTATTAAATTTATTATAACAATGTTAACTCTAAGAGCTGACAGGCCCCTGGTAAATAATAATACCTTTGCAGATGTCACACAGCAAAGCAGGTAGCAAGCCGTCCCTATGTTGAGGGATATATAATATCTGCCAAATTTATCATTTTGTAACCATTTATTTGTTTTTGGGTATGTCCTGGAAATAGAGTTAAAGGACAGGGGATATATTATTGCAAGTGTAATTGCATAAGTGAACAGGGTATATATATTATATACAGGGCATTCCACATTTTTTTTTTAGCAGAATAGTTACAGTGGAGTGTTTGAAGTGAAAGCCAGGAGTGACTGTGGATGTGGGACAATAGCCATGAGTGCAGGCTGTTGGGATGCTTGACTTGTGGGGCGAGTTTTAAGGTTAGTTAGTATTAAATGACTAAAAGGTTGACACCATTTGCATCAGAAAAAATGGCAGATGGCAGTTAGGTATGAATGAGAGTAAGTGTGTATTGGGAGAAGAGAGATTGATTTGTAGTTTGAGACAGTATTTTTGTCCCCATTTTTGTAGATTGGGCCAACTCTAGCAGTTTACCAGGTCTTAGGGATATGGCCTGCAGACAGGATAGAATTGATTATGGAAGCAATTGGTTTGGCAAAGGCTGAGGTACCAAGTTTTAGGAACTTGGATTGTAGCAAAGTCAAGTCCATATTGGTTGCTTAACTTAAAATTTGAGGAGCGTTAATAGGGAATATCTCTGTTTAATATTGCGGATGCTAATAATAGTAGTAACCATATTAATACAAGAATTTATTTCTAGGTATAAATTCTCTCCCTATGAGACACTTATGGGATGAGTTATGACCATCAGTAGTTCAAAGTAACGAATTAAGGACCATGTTATTGGTAATAAAACTATTAATAAGTATTGCATGCAACTAATATATATTTGTGAGTCTTTCTAGGCACAGGTTAAAGCTGAAAGTGCACCTACGCAAGACGGGTTAATGGTCAAGCATTTTCTACGCAAGCACGCTCTTCATCCCAGATGAAAAGGCCATTTAAATACTACTCATCACCAGCATTGCAGTAAAAATTTCTTATCAGGGATACACATCACGCACGTCAAAATAGTGCCAGCCTAAGCACAAACAGCTAATAAAGGCAAAGACACAGCGCCTGCAAATAAGTGTTTTGATGGACACAATACTCTGACCACTAATCATCAAGGGAGAAAGGTTATAGGCAAAAATGTCCAGGCCTCAACACACGAACTTTGAACTTTTTATTTTTTACAGGTTTTTATTATTTTTCAGTTACAATGTATGCTCCATTATGTTTGTGTAAGTGGCGTCCCATAAGGATGACAAAATAGTATAAGGTATTATTTGTTTAACTTTGTTTATTTTGTTTGGATTTCTAGGTTAATAGAATCTCCCTGCAGAATGATATCCTGGTGGGAGAATGCTTTATCAGTCAAACACACGGTTATGTTAATTGCTCACAGGTAGAGTAAGAAACAGAAGAAATGAACCCAATACACAAGTGCTAAAAAGTAGTCTATGGGAAGAATATGTTTCAAGGAATTTATTCCCAAATGTAGGAGTTGGGTTACTGTATGACAGGTTTACAGGGATATCCTAAATCATACAGCCACAGACATTTACTCATTTAACCAAGAATAGGTTTAGTTTAAATTAATGACCCCGCAGAATAAAATAGCTCTAGACTATATTTTAGCCTCAAAAGGAGGGGCATGTATGCGCCCTAGTTAAAGCGCAATGTTGTGTATTTATCCAGGATTTAGGGACCATGGGGACTTGGTGGTTGGATTGATTTGCTTTGAGCGAAACTAGCGAATGTTTTTGTATGTGTGTGTTTGTCCTACTCATTGCTCTCTATGTATTAAGTACAGCAAAACTCTGATCCAGAAGTGCGTTGCAACCCCCACCGACGCTATGCCTCTCTGCGGTGATGATTTCGCCAGTCCCCCAGAAGAAGAGACCAAAGAAGAAATCAACTGGGCTGATATAATGGCCGGAAAAGAAAGGAATGCAGTTATGCACAACTTGGACATCTTGGTCCATCAGGACTATGAAATGGTTAACTGTTCTGTTCTTTAAATAGACTGTCTCTTAAGGATATGGGAGGACTGAGAAGACTGGATATGAGGAAGGTGGGAGGTCACAAAGGGACGTGAGTCAACCACAAGGAAAGGATCACAAGTCAGACATTTTGACCATAGCAGCCATCTTGGTCCGTTTTGCCATTCTGAGTAAATGCAGTATGAAAGATGTGTGCAAGAAGAATGTTTGTGCAGTCGCTCTTAGCAGAAATTAGCCCCCACCAATTCTCACAAATAGCTGACCCTTAGATTATGTGATATATTGAGATGTAAGTCATTTTCTAATCTATAGAAATATTTAATGATATATATATATATATATATATATCTATTGGTTGTGTGGCATGTGGGCCACTAAGATTGTACCCTGCAATCACACTGCCCTTTGTTATCTGGGTTTCATTCTTCCCACTTTCTATGTATCTGACACGTTACCCCAAGGGAAGCTGAGAAATCGAAAAGATCTGACCAGGACCATTAGTCCAACCCGCATTGCAGCTGGGGTTTTTATACCTAGTTTAGGTGTTCTGGATCTCTATTCTAAATTAAGTGAGCTGATGGTAAATATCGATGATGCTCTTAATCAGACAAGTGATGCTATTATCCGTCTGACTAATGAACAAGAGCAGATCCGAACAGTATTATTACAGAATAGAATGGCTCTTGATTATCTGCTAGCCTCACAAGGAGGTGTTTGTAAACTTGTAGGACAGAAGTGCTGTGCCTATATTGAAGATGAGTCTGGCGCTATTCATAAAGATATGGAAAAGTTACAGGAAATTCAAGCAAGGATGCGTAAAGAATCCTCAGGCCTTAACTTAAATTGGATGTCAGGACTCACTAGTTGGATTGGAGAATTGGGTATGAAAATTCTCTATGGTTTTATTGTAGTGATTAGTATAATCGCAGCAATTTTTGTTATTTTTCACTGTGCTAAGTGTGCAATGCTTTCATTTGTCTCAAGGAAACCTTCAGTTTCATCTCACGCCATGTATGCAACTAATAATTCATATGTGGCCATGAACAGAGTCTATGATACTATTGGTCACCATAAGGCCATTGTCATAGAGAAGCGTACCTAGTAAGGGTATTTGTTCTTTTAGAGAACAAAAAGGAGGGAATGTTAGGACCAGTATGTCAGGCCAGAGTCTGCACTCATGTTAAGCTTCCATTTTGTATGGTCATAACTAGTTAAGATTCTGTAGTCAGCCTTTTTGCTGAAATATAATTCATAAATGCACTCAGTTTCTCTGCTAAATTGCATTTCATTCTTCCTGGCCAGGATATCACTAGATACTTTTGTAAGGTCAATTTCCTGGTGTTTTAGTAGAATATAATAGAATGGTTCTCTGCAAGAAGCAAGAATAATGTAATAAAAGTTGCTAAGACTCAAGGTCTCTTTTGATAACAGACAATGAATAAGCTATGTATTCAGAACATTGCTTGTATTGAAAAGGGACACGTCTCAAAAGTCACGCCACTAATATGTCCTGCCCCTAAATCACGCCTCTAATTAAAGCTACGCCTAAGACACACCTAGTATACGCCTATGTCACGCCTATGATACGCCTATGTTACGCCTCTAACTAATATCTTTTTTTTTTCTGTATAAAAACCATTACCCTATGAGTAATAAATTGAGACAAAGGATTTAAAACCTGGCGTGCGTTACGTTTCATTTTTTTCGTCTCCCAGGCCTGAAAAGTTCATCAAAAATCGGAGATAACAGTGGCAGGGCGTGAAAAACTTCTCCGGGGAAGTCTGCTGCAAAATGGTGCAGATTGTGTATCCAGTCACAAGGCTTCAGTTTTCTTGGCAGAGGAAAGGCTCCTCTCAGTTCTGAAGCATAGGCGAGGAAATTAGGTCTTCCTTCAATGCTCAAATAAAGTTTTCAAGTCACACTTTCTAGCCTTTGCATTGTTTCTTTGGCGGTGCACCGAACCTTTCTCCTGCGGGAGGAGTACTACAGCTACGAGTGACATCTTCGGTAGCACGCCGGGTTGCTGAGACAGCTGACACAGACAACGCCGGATTCCGACCACCCACTGAGACTGAGGAGTCGTCGTCAGATAGTGGTGGAGAGAGCCGGACGGAAGAATCAGGACTCTGGAGAGCTGGCTGTACCCTCTTATTAACCGTGAGTTGTCCTTTTAACATCATTAGAGCTTATATAACAGCCAGTTGTGTAGGATCACCTGTTTACTCACGGTTATTTACATTGAGATCAGCCTTTACTCTCTCTGTATCTTCTATACAGTACATATCACATGTTATAGCATCATCCAGCAACCCTATCTATCTCTGAGCGCCGGTTTGGTGAACTGTTACAGTTTACCTTGCTACAATATGGCTAATGCAAGCTAGGCTTACTGGCAGTTAGTGCTGCAGTGTCTCATTCCGACATTAGTTGTCTGTCTAACGCCACGTCAGTGATATGCAAATGAAAGGCATACCAGGTGCTGCTTTTGCCAAAATGTAGCTTTGTGGATCTCCATTAAAGTAAAGGAAACTAACGTCTATTAACTATTTAGGTAACAAGATATTAGTTGCCCTGATTTAATAGAGCTCTGCGGATCTTCCCCTCAGGATTGTATATAATTAAACGAAATAAAATTGTTGTTGTTAGTGCTAAAACATTTTTTGTTTGTATTCAAGCATGAATTTAAACTATCATGTTGAAAAAAAGAATCATAATATGAATTATTGATGCATGAAATCTATTTTTAAACAGTATGGTTAAGGTAGTAAAAAGAGACAGATATCATAAGAAAGATGGAAAGCTCTATGCCTAGTAGAATGGATGACTAGGATTACATTAACCTTTATTACCAGAGCCATCTGCAGTAATTATCATTCCTTGTGATTTTTGTCATAGGTTGGGGCTATTGTTCTAGTTAATATGCAAAGGGTTCAAAAGCTGCAACATTTTCTATCAGTCATTTTCAGACAATGGCACAGATACAGAAACTCTGTTAAAGTGAATTTAATATGGCACCTGATCCAAAACAAATTATGGGTGTTATTATTGCAATTTTAAGTTGATATTGATCAACGTGGTAATTATTAACCGGGCGTGATATTTGGGCCAAAATCACAATGCGCGAATGAACGTGACAGTTAATAATGCGTTTAAAACACATACCGATCATATTTCTATCATAGGCTTCTGTAATATCTATTATTACAGAAGCCTATGATAGAAATAACATTAAGCCGTTGGATATCTGTTGTTAACAAGGTCTACCACAGGCACCAAAGGGCTTCATAATTTTTTTAAATACACCACATACCCCCTTGACAACCCTAGTGAAATTCATTACTCACCGCGAATGAACGTGACAGTTAATAATGCGTTTAAAACACATACCGATCATATTTCTATCATAGGCTTCTGTAATATCTATTATTACAGAAGCCTATGATAGAAATAACATTAAGCCGTTGGATATCTGTTGTTAACAAGGTCTACCACAGGCACCAAAGGGCTTCATAATTTTTTTAAATACACCACATACCCCCTTGACAACCCTAGTGAAATTCATTACTCACCGCTACCCTTCTGCCACCTCCTCCCCCCCCCCCCCCCCCCAGATAGTAACAACCCTCTCCAGGTCAATTACCTACTTTACCACCACACCCAACAAACCTACCCCCATATAAACTAATGTCCATTATCCCTACTAGCTAAATGTCGCTAATTTGGACACTAAACATAAAAAAAGTTAATGTTTAAAAAAAAATAGCATAACATTAAAAATACATTTTAAATGCCCTTAAAGCATAAAACCATTGATTGTCTCTGTGGCTACCTAGGACCTCAATGGGGACCTTGATAGCTACACTGCAAATTAATAGTAAGTTATCATTTAAAAAAAAAAAAATCAAACATTTACAATATTAAAATACATGACTTAACCCCCTTCATTACCTTATTGGCTACACAATGCTTTACTAATCACTAAGGTAATAAATGGGATACCCCTCTAACCCCCCCGGGAGGCCTAACCACACACCCTAGGGCTACTACCCCATCACACATCCCCCCTACCTCAAACAAGAGAACACCCTCCAGCAACTGGCAATAGTCCTGTCCTGAGTCAAATGTGGGCAATAGGTAGAGATAGGTGAAACTGTCAAAATACATTTATCAGAATTTCCTGAGCTTTCCATTCAAAATCCAGTCTGTGGTGTAAAATGAAGAATTCCAGAAGGAAAAAACACGGAGCACAGCTACAAAACAAACTGGGGCTAGACACAAAGCGCCCTGAGAAGCGTGAAACGTTGGTGGGGCTTTTTTGCCCTTTTCTTGTCCTCATGACCATTAAATAATAATTTTTTATGGGAAACGCACCCTCCTGTTTGTTTATTTTTCTATGGACATTTGTTGTAGAGCTTCACCATTCTTCCCTTTTCTCTTGTCATACCTACTGGACGGAGGCAGACCTAGGGACCCCAACTGCTGGATTGCATGGACGTGGCAGCTTCAAAAGTGAGTCACTTGCTTGCTACATGTTTTCCTGGCTATGATCTTTAATGAGATTTTGATATTATCTATGGTGAGTTATATGCTTATGACTCCTGGTGTTAATGTGTGTCAATTTCTCACTATGTGGTGAGTTCACTATCCAGGAGTCTACACCAGTGGTTGGAAGAATCTATGGATTGTATTGTTGGTGGAAAGAAAAAATCTGAAAAAGATGAATCACCTTTTTTGAGATTCTTTCGTGGAAATCAGCAGACTAAAGGAACTGGCCGATCCACGGTGGACCCAAATCCGCCAAAAAATTGCACTCATCTCTAGTAATGTTTTGCCATTGAAAAATAACAAAATACATTACATTAAAAATACATTACAATAAATAATAACATAATACAAACCAAGCCATTTAATCCATTGATTGCCATTGCCATTTTGCCAAAATGTAGCTTTGTGGATCTCCATTAAAGTCAAGGAAACTAACGTCTATTAACTATTTAGGTAACAAGATATTAGTTACCCTGATTTAATAGAGCTCTGCGGATCTTCCCCTCAGGATTGTATATAATTAAACTAAATAAAATTGTTGTTGTTAGTGCTAAAACATTTTTTGTTTGTATTCAAGCATGAATTTAAACTATCATGTTGAAAAAAAAAATCATAATATGAATTATTGATGCATGAAATCTATTTTTAAACAGTATGGTTAAGGTAGTAAAAAGAGACAGATATCATAAGAAAGATGGAAAGCTCTATGCCTAGTAGAATTGATGACTAGGATTACATTAACTTTTATTACCAGAGCCATCTGCAGTAATTATCATTCCTTGTGATTTTTGTCATAGGTTGGGGCTATTGTTCTAGTTAATATGCAAAGGGGTCAAAAGCTGCAAAATTTTCTATCAGTCATTTTCAGACAATGGCACAGATACAGAAACTCTATTAAAGTGAATTTAATATGGCACAATTAATGTAGACTCTAAATAAATAAAATTAGAGGGCACATGCGGGACCATGACCAATATGGCCATCTAACTGCTAGCTCTGACACAGCCAAGCAGGAGAAATCAGACACTTCCAGCCTCCATAGACCCAGGAACATTCGTTTATGTGGAAAACCCCTCACAATAGGTTTCGAGCTTCTTGAGGAAGTGAGAATTGAGGCGCATGGAGCCAGAAAGTGGTGGCTCACCATGCGGTCATGCAGATTCGGAGGGCAGCTAAGACAAGGAGCCACCAATCAACAAAAAAGACCTAGAACATCTCCTGCAATTAATAAAGCTCTATTTTCATCAGGTGTTAGAAGTAAAAAAGATATCAGAATCTTGGAAGGTAGTAAAGAAACTACTAAGAGGAAAATAGAAGACATATGTCAGGACCGTGCGTCCAGTTCTTGCATTCCCTCACTCACCTGCGCCTCCTTGCCCGGTCAGACCGCGCGGCTGACTCCTCCGCTCCTCCGGCAGCCTCCTTCCCAGCAGTGCGTCACCCCCGCCTCCCGGGGGGGCGCGCGGCGGCTCCCATACACACATGTGCCCCAGCGCGCCATGCTCCTGTTGTGCGCACGCGCGCGGCGTGCATGCACGTCTCTTAAAGAGACAAGCACCAGTAGGAATGCCTGGACTAATCTCAAGGGGGGCTACACCTGAGTTTCATCCTTCCTCAGCCTATCACAGGTCTACTTACGTTTAACACTTCTCCCTGTTCATCCTGATTGGTTCCCTTCTGTATATATGCTTCAGTCACCCTCTGGCCATCGCTGAGCATAGACCTTCTATGCACCATGCTCACTTGCAGCCTGAGTACCTGTTCTTATTATCTCGCTACCTGTTGTGACCCTGCTTGTACCTGACCTGTCTCTTCTTGTCCCCCTGAACCTTGGCTTGACTAAATGGACTTCTACGCTCTCTCTGATCCTCGACTACGGCTTATGGATACCGACTACTCTACGCTCTCCTATCCTCGACTATGGCTTACGGATCTCGACTACTCTACGCTCTGTAATCCCGGACCATAGGCAAGTACCCGTACCCTCTCCACTCTCCTATCCTGACCCTGCTACTTTCACGACTCTGCAATCCGGACCCACCCTCGTGGCTGTGGTTATATATATTCCGAACCTCGGTCCCGCAGTTCAGTCCAGGTTGCAGTGAGCAACCGTTACAACATAATACTATACAAGCAGGAGTCTGACCCAGAGATAAAGTCTTCACGCAATAAGGTGACTACATTGCAAGAAGGCCAGGAAGACTCAGAAAAGCAATTCTGTTGGAATACTTTAAGACTATGGGGGATACTTGAGACAGTAAATTCAGAACAGCTATGAGACTATGCCACTACTCTGTTCCAGGCTATCCTCTCTGACCAAACTGAAGAGCTCCTACGGATAGACAGGATCCATAGAGCAGGAGTCATAGGTAATGCTTCATTAAAAATAACAATAGCAACAGATCCAAATTTGTAGAAATTTAGCAACAACAACACTAGTTGTTTCCAGGTGTGGCATTCGCATTTGGAAGCTGTTGCTATGAACCCAAAATATGTGGTCAAAGGAGCTTTCAATGCAAGTGAAACAGGGCATCCTTAGGCTGCAAAAAAAAAGAAAATCCATCAGAGAGATAGCAGGAACATTAGGAGAGGCCAAATCAATAGTTTGGTACTTTCTGAGAAAAAAAGAACGCACTGGTGAGCTCTGCAACACAAAAAGGCCTGGACGTCCACGGAAGACAACAGTGGTGGATGATCGTAGGATCCTTTCCATGGTAAAGAAAAATCCCTTCAAACATTCAGCCAAGTGAAGAACACTCTCCAGGAGGTAGGCATATCATTATCCAAGTCTACCATAAAGAGAAGACTTCACGGGAGCAAATACAGAGGGTTCAACACACGGTGCAAACCATTCATAAGCCTCAAGAATAGAAAGGCCAGATTAGACTTTGCCAAACAATATCTAAAAATGCCAGCCCAGTTCTGGAACAGCATTCTTTGGACAGATGAAACTAAGATCAACCTGTACCAGAATGATGGGAAGAAAAAAGTATGGAGAAGGCTTGAAATGGCTCATGATCCGAAGCATACCACATCATCTGTAAAAAACGATGGAGGCAGTGTGATGGCATGGGCATGCATGGCTTCCAATGGCACTGGGTCATTAGAGTTTATTGATGATGTGACAGAAGACAGAAGCAGCCGGATGAATTCTGAAGTGTATAGGGACATATTGTCTGCTGAGATTCAGCCAAATTCAGCAAAGTTGATTGGATGGCGCTTCACTTTAAAGATGGACAATGACCCAAAACATACTGCGAAAGCAACCCAGGAGTATTTTAGGCAAAGAAGTGGAATATTCTGCAATGTCCGAGTCAATCACCTGATCTCAACCCGATCAAGCATGCATTTCACTTGCTGAAGAAAAAACTTAAGGCAGAAAGACCCACAAACAAACAACAACTGAAGACAGCTGCAGTAAAGGCCTGGCAAAGCATCACAAAGGAGAAAACCCCGCGTTTGGTGATGTCCATGCGTTCACACTTCAAGCAGTCATTGCCTGCAAAGGATTGTCTACAAAGTATTAAAAATTAACATTTTATTTATGATTGTGTTAATTAGTCCAATTACATTTGAGCCCCTGAAACAAAGGGACTGTGAAATAATATTGTTGCAATTCCTAAACGTTTCATACGATATTTTTGTTCAACCCCTTGAATTGAAGCTGAAAATCTGCACTTCTATTGCATCTCGGTTGTTTCATTTCAAATCCATTGTGGTGGCGTACAGAGCCAAATTATGAAAAATGTGTCGGTGTCCAATTGTTTCAGGTCCTAACTGTATATATATATATATATATATATATATATATATATATATATATATATATACATACACATACAAAAAAAATGATTCATGCACTCCTACCATTTAGGCCAAAATAAAATAGGGATCTTATGAATAAAGGTTATTTTGTTAAACCTTTTGGCCAAATACTTATAAGCCTGCAAGCCACGTCAAGGCATATCCAAATTTTGCAGGTACCTACAGTACACTGAATATATGTAATTATTGTCCCATGGACTAGCGAGTTATGTGAGAAAGCCCTGTGAGTAGTGCAATTAAAAGCTGGCCTAAGCCAGTATCATAGTTACCTTACTGTAGAGGTAAACTGTGGGTGCATATAACGCTTTGGCCAAAGGGTTTAACAAAATAACCCTTATTCATGAGATCACTATTTTATTTTAGCCTAATTGGTAGGAGAGCAGGAATTCTTCCTTTTGTTTTTGTTATGTAAGGCCTATCTTTTTACCAGCAGCAAACTTCTATAGGGAGGAGCGCGGTAATATGTACAGTCTCTCATAATGTTATATATATATATGAGAAGAAAGAAAAAAAGGCACAATCCTGTATAGCAATAAAAAACAAGAACATTTATTAATTTAGCAAGGAAGGCTAGGTGACTGAATAGATTAAAACAAACACAATGATGCCAATAGACACAATAAACACAATATATGACAATAAAAAACAAGAGTACTCTTGAAAATTAAAAAGAAGGGAAATGTGACCAAAAAATGTCCAATAGCGCAAATGTAGGAGGCAGTGAGATGTGAGAGGAATTGTCACTCGATAGGTAGCAAATGACTGGACCAACAAATGGGGAGAAGTAATTGACCCGTCAGATGATAGATTGTGGATGCAAACGTGGAAAAATCAGGCTGATATGGACCTCTATAGATGGAGATGGGGGGTAAGCAAATAGCATAGGCAAAGGATTAAGGAATGGTCTCACCAAAGGATGTAACCGCGATGACCACAAGGGTTTCCCCGTCCCTCTGTCAGCACACCAACGAAATCACGCTGGAGATGAACATGTGATGCTGATCCGGGAATCACTTCCTGGATTACTCCCTCACATAAGACAGCTGTATTCTTTCAAGTTGAATATTCACTCGTGTCTCTGCTTGATGTCAGACTCAGACTTAGCCAGACAGACAGACAAATGCAGCCTTCCACTTTGTTCCGCCAATATAACTGAAATAGTTGCTCTCACCCCTCATATGCGATTAGGCACTCCTCTCACAGTCAGCTGTCAGACATTGATGACGCGAACCTACGCGTTTCGTCAGCTGTTGCACCGACTTCTTCAAGGGTGAATTTTAGGGGATAAGTGGTGAACCTTTATAGGGTTGACTTAAACCTGATAGGTTCATTAGTAGGAAGACAAATATGGTGTCTCTTAAAGAGAAATACATACAGAAAATGACCATCAGTGAAACTTGGATAGGGCCAATATATAACACAAAAAATCTAAGGTGATTGGAATAGGGCTGCAATATAAAACATATATAATAAGGCAAATCAAATTGAGAAAAAAGATATAATTAAATGTTACATACCAATAATTATAAAATAAATAAATAAATATAAAATAACTATGAAATATATATATATATATATATATATATATATATATATATATATATATATATATAATCCAAATCCTAATATTAATAATATATATATAAATTCTAAATATCAAAAAATAATAATAATATTATTTAGAGCCATCAGACTCATTTTAATGTAGTTTTGAGTTATTTACGTGTATGTCCACATTTTTATATATCTTTGTTTACTTTATTGTTTATATATGAATACTTGTGTCCACGCATGTGATGATTATATATGCACTACATGTGTGTATGCACTTTTTACATGAATGTACACACATATTTTTATTTTTTTAACTTCCTCTATTTTTGAGTCTGTTTTCCTTACATGTCTATGCTTATTGTTGTGAGATATATATATATCAAAAGAGACAAAAAACAATGAAGAAGCGCCTCTAATATATCCTGAACATAGGCTATTATAGTGAAGAACTAGTTAACCCTACCATGAATGTGTCTCGTGGGGTGGTGTATTGATGGCCAATAGCAATACTAAAAACCTGTAATCTCAGAGGAGATATGGTAGTATATATATCATTTAGTTAAACACAATACTATTTATTAAAGATAAAAAATAAACAATTGTAATAAAAAACTCAAAGTGTATGAATACACTAAATAAAAATTCTTTAAAAATGATTAAATAAAAAAAACCTTTAAAAAACCTCTGAAAAAACAAAGTCCCGTTCCAAAAGCAATGACATCCAGGTGTTTGCAGCCCGTTTCAAAGGGATCACTACTCCCTGAACAAATCTGTGAAAAAGAAGAAAAAAAACAGGCGCACACCTAGTGCATTAACATAATAACATGTAATTTATAGAACTTAAAATCAAACAAATGCCCACTCACAAGAGTACTATATAAATAAGCAGGTATGAGATTGGCTCTCATGTGCCAGCAATGCTGTCCGGTTCGAAGCAATAGCGTCCTCACGTGTCTCTCCACCGTGTAACCGGATAGCCTGAAGTTAAGTCCTTCCAATACGGTGGTGACTTAAGTAGCAGAATGGTACTAGTGTCCAAATTCTCGTTCAAACCTCCAGGTGTCAGGCTATTAAGCCTGAAAATCCAGTAGGTTTCCCTAAGAGAGAGCAATTTGACCCTATCTCCCGCTAAAACAGATGAGGAAAAATTTTCCAGACCCATGACTCTCATAACATCAGTAGATTTATTATGGAAAGGAGACAATGTCTTGACAAACTATGATTAGTCATTCCGTTCAAGACATTTCTCCTATGCTCTAAAAATCTAGTGCAGAGGGGACGTGTGGTGCGGCCTACATATTGTAGGCTGCAAGCACAATGAATAAGGTATATTACAAATGTGGTTTAGCAATTAATAAAGCCGTTAACCACAAATGTCTCACCATTAGAAAAAGATGTAAATTTCTTTTGTGTTGTCAAAAAAGTACAAGTGAGACATCTCCCTCTATTGCATCTAAAGTTTCCTGATGGTTTTGTGAACCCAGTATTGGGTAAAGATCATAATTTAGTAGGAGCCACGAAGGTTTTATGACATTCCGCTCTTCTAAATATAATGGAAGGAGCCTCATCCAAATGTGTTCCCAAGATTGGATCTTTTCTCAAAATGTCCCAGTGCCTATTCATGATCGAATGGACGGACTTGTGTGACTGGCTGAATTTGGTGGAAAATGGAAACATTCCTTAAAGGAAGATTTTGACAGAGTTTTCTTAAGATATTTATCTTTCGTTGATTAAAGTAGAGTTTTCCGGTCAAGATTTGCTGCTCGCACAAAAGATTCCTCAACAAGAGTAGTGTCATATCTTTTTTCAATAAATTTGGCCTTCATAATATTACACTGAACAATGAAATCCAGATCCGTGGAGCAATTTCGTTTTAGTCTACCAAATTGACTAAAGGGTATATTCCCTAGCCAGCCTTGATGGTGAATGCTCTTGGCATGAAGATAACTGTTAAATGCCACTTCTTTTATATGTACATCTGTCTGGATTTCATTGTTCGAGTCTACCTTAAGGCAAAGATCAAGAAAAACAATAGATGTAGGATCTATCACTGATGTGAATATCAGACCAAGGGTATTAGATGAAAAATGAGTGAATAAATCGTGAATTTCACCAAAAGTAGTGTCCCAAATAATTAAAATATCGTCTATGAAATGGCCATAGTAGACGAGGCCCGCGCTATACGGGTTGTTGGTCCAAACTTGTTTGTCCTCCCAACAACCCATAAATAAGTTGGCATACTGCTGCGGCTCATTTTATTCTAACACATCGCCGGTTTTTCCCTGGCTTTTCCCTGGAATGCGACGCACTTCACCGGGAGCATGCAGCATTCATTTTGCGTTTTCAGCCACGGGTCGTGCGCGGGTCATGCGCGGTTGATGTACAGTTGATGCGTTTATTGAGAATGGTTCGGATTTAATAGGTTGCAATTATTCGCGTGTCCGCCAGATGGCAGATATTCATGAATTGTAATGCGCATGCGCTTCAGTAATGTGTCGACTTGCAGGTGTTTCGTTTAAAAAAGATACCACAGTGTGCTATTGTAACTTGGCCTTGAGACTGAAGGAAGAGGTTGCAAAAATGTATCAATTTAGGCTTTTCATATTAAAGAAAGACAAAGACCAGTGTTCAAGTGCAGCCCATTTTCCAAAAACCCAACAGAAGTTATGCGTATTTGATATGAGCCGCGATTAATGCAACAGAGGATAAGACGGCAACAGTTGTTCAAATTTATCAGTATTTTCTCAAAAACTATGACTTTTACAAATTTTCACCAACTCCTCATACGTGGAAGCGTGCAATAAGGAAAAGGTTATGTAGCGATCCCTTTTTTTATCGTATTGAGCCACAATTTGTTGGAGGGTATTGGTGTGTATTACTGGCTTTTTCCTGTATCTATGATCATGATGACGGCAAAAGGCGAAGGGTCGTGTTAAAACCAACTAAGAAACGACAGTCGCTGCCAAGCAATGCACCAGGACCGGCTTCCAATGACGGTCCCGCCGTCAGTGCCAACCCTGAGCCTGAGCCGGATTTCGCGTGCAGTTTTGATCAAGCTTGCATGTACCTAAGCAATTTCCAGCCTCATCAGCTGACTACAGGTGTATTAGTCCCGCTGCCAACTATCGACGTGGATGATCAAGAACACTGGACTGGCAGTGGCCCAGCGCCGGCGCCAGCTGAATGGGAAATGATATGGTGAGTATTGTTGCCGTATTATTTTCTGTGTTTTTTTTATTTTGACAATACAGTATCAATATCGGCGCGATTCAAAAGTCAAGCGATTCTCCTGTAAGCAATATCATTGGCTGAGCGGCTTCTACAGTACTGTACTGCAGATACTGAACAATTGGTGGAACGCTAGGCGCATGCGCATTGGAACCTTCTTGAAACGCATACAGTATGCGTGTCATTACATCGATGGTAGGCGCATGCGCATGTGAACAGGAGGTGCCCCCCGAGAAAATTATTGGTGGGACTGGCTGGGAACTTCTTTAGGGGGCTGACCATTACAGTAAAACTTTTCTTTTTGTTTTTCCTCAGAAAAGAAAACGGCTAATGGAGGGATTTCGATGGATAATATCGCTTTGTGTAACAATGCCTGCTGAATCGGATTTAAAAACCAACGTACCGGAGTCTACAGTTCAGTGGCCGTTGTTATTGATTAGGATAGAATACTGTACCAGAAACAGTATGCTGATGTTTTCCGGCCGTACAGTATACTGTACAATACTTTTTTATATATGTAGCGGTCATGTAAAATGGCTACAGTCATCTCTCCTGCTGACAGTAAGGCCTGGTAAGTTGTGGGCATGCCAGCAGTAATTATGGAGGTTTGCTCTCACACCCTGGTGGGGTGCCCTGTGTATGGATGGGAGTGGTCACATGCTCTGACTCCATGGTTAGTGATGTCAGAGGTGTGTCAGCTTCCAGAGTGTACATAACGCACAGTGTCTAAGAGTTAGTTCTATCTGAGTCCAGTTCTACTGCTGCGGCCAAGTTTATTCGAGCATTTGCCCGTTCTTGGCCGCAGCAGTAGCCTGGCGCGCGCCCGAGGGTGACGGGCGCGCGCCGAAGCAGCGGAAGAGCGCCCTCCGATCGGGGCGCTCTCCCTACCGCTGCCGGGTCCGCCGGGTCCCCCGGAACCCTCGGGGAGCCCTGGACGCGCGTGCAAGCCGGGAAATCTCCCGGCTTGCGGATCTGGCCGCAGTGTAATAAACTGTGTCGCCAGTGTAGTAGTCTTGGGAGTTCTATTCAGTCTGAACCACCAGACACTACCACACTGTAATGGGGACCGGTTAGACCACAGGGGCCAATGTGAGATTGGGTGGGTCAGGCCGGGCCAGAAATACCGTTACATATACAATACAGTATACTGTGTAATAAACCCGCAAAAATAAAAACTATGCATTTATTCTACATGTATCACATACATTATGTGTCTTCTACAGTATACAGTGCCAGTACATACAGTACAGTTTGTGTCTTTTATTTTTTTTTAATACTCATACTGAGCATGCCTACAGTATACAGTGCAGTATGCCTCAACATTCTAGAAACACTGTATTTTGTTACAGTAGCAAAGGAGCAAATGGAACAATGTAAAACAAATAAACATGTTCTTTTATTGGTGGAGTAAGTACAAAAACATTTATTTACAAATACTGTACAATGTAGAAACATTTTAAGTGCACAGCAATTCAAAACATCAACAGGTGTATGGTTTACTGCTACATTTGTGAAAACATTTATGTCAGTCAGTATGGTTTACAGTCACATGTTTTAAAAACAAATTCTTTATTCATAAAATAAGCAAAACGCAACATCTCTTTTATTAAAGAACGACAAGTCAAAACATATACTGTACAGTGGGATGGTGTGCAAA
Source organism: Ascaphus truei (assembly GCF_040206685.1). Classification (NCBI taxonomy): domain Eukaryota; kingdom Metazoa; phylum Chordata; class Amphibia; order Anura; family Ascaphidae; genus Ascaphus; species Ascaphus truei. Next base: position 82,522,482 of record NC_134484.1, read on the forward strand.
ACAGTCTGCACCAGTACAGTCCTTGAGGGCAGCAAACAGGGCGGGTTTTCAGGGTAACCTATGAAAACCGTGTCTGTTTGCGGCCCCCAGGGACTGGAATTGTGCATGTCCTGTGTGTGTGGACAGCAAGTTAAAACATTTCTGTATAAATACAAGTAAAAAAACACACAACAACATCTCCTTTATTTAAGTACAACAGGTCAAAACATGTAGAGTACAATACAGTTCAGCACAACAGTATGGTCTTACAGAAAGTCCTCCGCATTGTCCGTCCATGGCCTTATCTGTGATTACAAAAAAAACTTTATTCATAAAATACTGTATACAAACTAAACATCTCCTTTATTAAAGAAACACATAAAGTACAGTGGGATGGTGTGCAAAACTGTCAGTCAGACCTGCACCACTACAGTCCTCGAGGGCAGCAAACAGGGCAGGTTTTCAGGACAACCTTGAAAACCATGCCTGTTTGCGGCCCCCAGGGATTGGAATTGTGCAGGTCCTGTGTGTGTGGACAGCAAGTTAAAACATTTCTGTATACAGGTAAATACAAGTAAAAAAAACACACAACAACATCTCCTTTATTTAAGTACAGCAGGTCAAATCATGTAGAGTACAATACAGTTCAGCACAACAGTATGGTCTTACAGAAAGTCCTCCGTATTGTCCGTCCATGGCCGATTCCTTGCATGGCGCAAAACGCCATTAATGCAGTCTCGAACGCCTTTCATTACAGGATCTGTAATTGGATAAAAGCGCCGCATTTCATCCCGAATGTTCCGTCTTAAATTGTGAGGAAGCGCCTTTTTTATGCGATTTCCGTTGTAGTTCACTTTGAAGGCCCAGTCGCACTACAACTAGTAGGGAACATGGTGCTTAAAAAGTAACAAGGCATACTTGTGGGGTGCACCAGCACCCTTCACCCTATACTTCTCCCTGAGCGCCGGTGGCAGATCGCACAGGGTGATGTCGGGCACCGTATCGATGCGAGCGACTGTAGGTCTTTTGGGAGCGGGTGTGCTTGAGGCGATGGGCGATGGTAGGTTGTCTGGGAGGAAGCTTTCCTCCGGTCTTGGTCGCCGTGTTGTCTCCTGGCGTGGTCTTGACAGGGTTGTCATATCCTCCGCAACGGCATACATGTACACTACATCTTCTGGTGGAGGGGGTGCTCTTGGTGATGGAAGGGGGTCGAAGGTCCCATTCATCACATCCATTTCCCCCCCTGCTCCAGCGTCGGGGAAACAGGGGCATTAACACCGAGCAAATAATGTATGCCTGCTATGTCAGCCTCTATCTTCTCCATCCGTCGATCCATCCGTTGATCCATATGTTGCATCCGTTGATCCATATGTATCATCCGTTTATCCATGTGTAGCATCCGTTGCTCCACATTTAGCATTGTCTCCAGAAGCAGATCTATCTTTGCTAGCACGATAGAGTTCCCGGGGAGATCCACACTTATCCCATTCAGCATCCGGTCTAACGAGCTGCTTCTTGTGCATGGCGTGTGAACATCTGGGTGGATGGATGCAACGGAGCATGAGATGGCGGTTCCATGGAGAGAAGGGGCAGCGACGTCGAAGAAGAGTGGAGGAGGTGACCTGTGGATATCCGGTAGAGGAGAAGCGGCAGCGTCGTCAAAGAGGGATGGAGAAAGTGACCTTTGGATTTCCGGGCGAGAAGCAGAGTCATCTAAGAGCAAAGGAGAAAGTGACCCATGGATTTCAGAGGCAGCGTCGTCGGATAGAACTGGAGAAGATGGCCTGTGGGTTTCCGGGAGGGTGGCGGCAGCGTCAAGGACGAGGGGTGGAGAAGACAGGCTAAAGATTTCCGGGACAGCCGCGGCAGAGTCGTCGAAGCGTATGTGAGGAAGTGGTCTGCGGGTTCGATGGGTTGGCTGCCAATCGTTTTGCGTCGAGAGTACATCACCGTATATCTTCTTGACATAATAAGGCTGACGTCTATGAAAACCCTTAGCCTTTGGGGTCAGCAGAAGGTTTTCTTTATTGGCCTTAGCCTGTCGCTTTTGCCTTGGCGTGGAAACGGCAACCGCCTTTCGCTTTTTCTGCTTGACAGGCACGGCAGAGGCGAGTGGGTTCCTGCGTCCGTAGAATCGGGGTTGCTCCATGGAAGCAGGTGGCACAATGCAGTATCTGGACAAGGGCAAGTTCAGATAAAGATCATCGAGTGGTGGGCTATGCAAAGTGTGTAACCTTTTATGCATGGCGACCAGGTACAGGTGTTGAAAGTGGGCGTACTCTAATGTGAGTCATTACCGTATAAATACACCATCCATTTTGTGGATTCACTGCACATTGAATACACATCGACTAAACATCGAATATACATTCTTGTGTTTGTATTTCTTTTTACTCGCAGCAAGGCCTGTTAAAAAGATTTCCAAGGAGCTCAGCATGCGAATTAAGGAGATTTACACGAGCGGACACCGAATTGCTGCTATCTAACGCTGGTTAGCTACTTCTGGCATCGTTGTTCCAGCAACCACCGTGAGCTATCATGCACACGGAAAAAACAGAGACTGCAGGAGTGCACCAAGGGTAACTAACGCGTAAGTATATTTATACAATTTAAAAATAAAATTAATTTTTATTTAAATCTAATATTTTTGTTATTTCTGTTGATTTACATTACAAAAGTATATATATTTTGTATATTTATATTTATATCAGTACAGTATATATATTTTGTATATTTATATCAGTACAGTATATATATTTTGTATATTTATATTTGTATCATTACAGTATACAGTATATATTTTGCATATTTATATTTATATTACAACAGTATATATATTTTGTAGATTTATATTTATATCAGTACAGTATATATATTTTGTAGATTTATATTTATATCAGTACAATATATATATTTTGGATATTTATATTTCTATCAGTACAGTATACAGTATATATTTTGTATATTTATATTACAGCAGTATATATATTTTGTATATTTATATCAGTACAGTATATATATTTTGTATATTTATATTTATATTACAACAGTATATATATTTTGTATATTTATATTTATATTACAACAGTATATATATATTTTGTATATTATATTTATATATAAATTTTATATTGCTGCATATTAATAAAACAATATATTTTCTTTACATTGTAGGGAGACAACTCTTCTGGTGGACAAAATAAGTGAGGAGAACGATGAGAAGAGTGCATTAAGGGTCAAATACACTCTGCAGGAAAATCACAATCTCACTGTATCCGAGACCAGCATAAAGAAGATGAGACGCAGCATTGGATGGAAATATGGACGTGTGAGGTTAGTACTGGACAGTACAAGAGGTAAAAGTGTTGTTTAGGAAACTGTACTGTAACGCTAAAATTATTTATTCCTTGTCATTACAGAGCGTACCCCATGATACGGGATGCAAACAAAATCAAAAGAGTGGTCCAGGCCCAGGCATGTATCGACAGTGGGGAAACTTTCCAGGATTGCATCTTCACTGATGAGTCTACTGTGTCGCTGGAGAGATTTGCAAGCTTTGCATTCCACAAAAAAGGCCGCATATCTTTGAAGCCGCGGCCAAAACACCCTGTGAAGCTGCATGTGTAGGCTGCCATCTCTAGGTGTGGACCAGGATGCATTGTCATCTTTGAAGGTAAAATATATCAAATATAATGTAGCCTTATGCACTGTACTTTACTAGTGTAACCTTACTGTATGCACTGTACTATTGTGCAGTTTTTTGAGCACTTTTCTTTTCTTGCTATAGGAAAAATGAATAAAGCTTTCTTCCAAGACAAAATTGTCCCTGAGATAGTGCAATACATCACACGTGAGTTCCCGGATGGTCACCGCTTCTACCAGGACAATGATCCGAAGCACACTGCGTCAACAGCCCATATCCTTGAGCGCGGTATCAACTGGGTGAAGACGCCAGCAGAGTAAGTGCAGTAGACCGTGTCTCATTTTTTCCCCCACTGTTTTTACTGTGTACTGTATCTCTTAAACTAATTGTCCTTTTTTTCCAATGACAGATCGCCAGACTTCAATCCGATTGAAATGGTCTGGCTTCAGCTGAAGGACCATATCTGGAAAGTGGCAAAACCCTCCAAAAAGGACGAGTTGTTGAAAGGCATAATGAGTTTTTGGAACGATGTACTCACCGTGGAACGCTGCAATAAATATATAGACCATATTGCCACTGTGTTGCCCATTGTGATCGCACGTAATGGGCAAGCATCAGGAAAGTAGTACTATGCTGTAGTATTGTATGTACAGTATGATACAGGTAAGTATGGCACAGATTTCTTCTTTTCCAATAGTCAGAGTATACAGTACAGTAGTTACAGTTTTTTCTTTACAGAGAGAGCAGCACCAGCCATCAGGTTACATACAGTTGTATTTCACAGTAGACAGAGTATACAATAGTTCCAGTATAGACTAGTTTGACAGTAGTACAGTAACTACCTACTAACTGGTCATTTTTTTTCTTTTCAGAGAAAGCAGCACCAGCCATCTAATGTAGTACTACATATCACACAATGCCATAATACAGTACGCACATACAGTAACTGCACTAATTTTTTGTTTTCTTGTCGTTTCAGGAAAAAAGGGTGGCCTGGGGGGTGGTGGGGTGGTGTGTCCAGTCTAATCTGTTTGTACAGTCAAATGTACAGTATATAAACAGCAGTATTGATGTACACAAAACCTCTCCTCTCTCAATGAACTACTGTACTGTACACGGAATGAGGAACAAGATAACGACGGAAAAAATAATATTACTATGTACAGTATACTATATATATATATATATATATATATACAGTATACATATATTATACATTACAGTGTATATATATTATTACATAATATTCTTATAAATGTGCATAATTTATGTTTCTCCATGTTTTACAAATGTTTTCTAAATGTTTCTCCAAATTCAATCTGCCAGAAGAACGTAATAAAGACTGCATTATGTATTATTCATGATTATTTTTATATATGTATTTTTTTGTTCCTGATGAAATAAAATAAATATTTATTCACATTCCTGGTAATCATAATCATTGGTAACCACACCCCGCCCATCCCCCACAGTATAAGAATGAATCTCAAAACAACATGAATCATTTAATGGTTTTTTTTACTCTCAATTCTCACAATGCTGTGCAAATCAGATTTACATTTCAAATTCGAGAAGGGATTTTCCAAAGCGTTACCATAAACAAAGCCTCAAAGGGTTGGGGGGGGTGGGGGGGTTGGGTGAGTCATGTGCAGTAATCAGCTAGCTCCCATCTCAAAGAGGCTTAGAGTACACGCAGGCGCAGTGAGGCAATTGACGCTCGGCTAGGGACGGATTAAAAACACAATGACTAACTTCAGAAAATGAATGACTCTGTGGAGGTGTCTGTCGAATTACTCTGTGGAGAGGGGGGGGTTGGGTGACTCATGCGCAGTAAGCAGCTAGCTCCCATCTCAAAGAGGTTTAGAGTACACGCAGGCGCAGTGAGGCGATTGACGCTCGGCTAGGGACGGATTAAAAACACAATGACTAACTTCAGAAAATGAATGACTCGGTGGAGGTGTCTGTCGAAAAGAGTTTGTGTGTGCGTGGGAGAGGGATGAAGGATTAGTTGTGCTGTAGTTCAAAGAAATTACATACTGTAGAGTAGAGTACAGTAATTTCAAAAGGCAGTTCATCATAATAATTTGATCAATAAACCCCCAAATACAACCCCCAAATACAATACATAAAAAGCAAGTCACTTTATCTCCCTGTGCCTCAGGCACCAAAAACATACAGTAGATTGTGAGCTCCACGGGACAGGGAGGGACCTGTGCCTGAAAAATGTCTCTGGAAAGCGCTACGTATACTGTAACTAACAGCGCTATACAAAAACATGCTATTATTATTATTATTATAATATCAAGGTGATGCTCTGTGCAAATCAAATTCGAGGAGGGATTTTCCAAAACATTGCCGTAAACAAAGTCTCAAAGCTCCCGTCTCAAAGAGAATTATACACAGGTGCAGTGAGGCTTTGTTCTGTACTGTAGCTCGGCTATGGACGGATTAAGAACACAATGGCAAGATTCAGAAAATTAACGACTCTGTGGAGAGGGGGGGTTTGGTGACTCATGTGCAGTAAGCAGCTAAGCAGCTAAATAGCTCCCATCTGAAAAAGGATCACACACAGGCGCAGTGAGGCTTTGAAGCTCGGCTATGGACGGATTAAGAACACAATGGCAAGATTCAGAAAATTAATGACTCTGTAGAGGGGGGGGTTGAGTGACTCATGCGCAGTAAGCAGCTAGCTCCCATCTCAAAGAGGCTTAGAGTACACTCAGGTGCAGTGAGGCGATTGACGCTCGGCTAGGGACGGATTAAAAACACAATGACTAACTTCAGAAAATGAATGACTCTGTGCAGGTGTCTGTTGAATGACTCTGTGCAGGTGTCTGTTGAATGACTCTGTGGAGAGGGGGAAGTTGGGAGACTCATGCGCAGTAAGCAACTAAGCAGCTAAATAGCTCCCATCTGAACAAGGATTACACGCAGGCGCAGTGAGGCTTTGAAGCTCGGCTATGGACAAATTCAAAACACAATGGCAAGATTCCAAAAATTAAAGACAGCCGCATGAAGTTCAAAGCTAAAGACATACTTTAATTTCAAAAGGCAGTTCATCATAATAATACACCCCCAAATACAGTACGTAAAAAGCACACAAATCAACCATGTGCAGTCAAACGCACAGGGTCGCAGACAAAAGCTACAGTAAGATGGTTTTTGCAGGCTTGTGAAGAAAAAAAATTACAATAAAAAAAAAATTCTTAATTTTTTTTTGGTCAGTCACTCAGGCAAGCAAGCAAGCAGTGGTGGGCGAAGTTACAGGCGCATGCGCAGTAAATTCCTACTGTCAAGCAGGAATGTGATTGAAACCAGACACACGTTCAAAGGAATGGTGTGGGAGAGATGTACTGCATTGCACAGAAGATAAGAAGTTGAAATACCCTGCAGTGCAGTTAATTATCCTGAGCGAGGGGAGAGCGCTGTATACTGTATGCAAAAATGTGACACTGTTACAGTACTGTACACGCCTATGCGTTTCAACAATTTTCAAATTAGACATACTGTACAGCAGCACAGCACCGCAAATGCATGTATACTTTAAATATGCAAATTTACAATTTCTGCGCGCGCACACACAGACTGTGTACTGACGTAGGTTGAACCGCGAAGGTATTAGACTTACAAGACAACAGCTCGCAAACTCCCCCCTGAGTTTTTACACGGCATTGCAGTATTGCAGACAGCGAGAATAAAATGCTAATATCACGAGCGCGAAAATAACGCAGTTCACTCCGGGCGAAAACGACACAAAACCGCACATAACCGGGATAGACTGAAAATCGCGGATCTAACCGATTTAGACTAAAGGCGGTCGCCACTGTATGTAGAGCACTGTGGTAATGGTGAGAGCAGGCTAAATAGTGGGCTGGGACCTATCAGGGCAAAGGGAGGAGCGGAGGTGCGGTCCAAGGGTAGCCCTAATAGGGGAGAGGAGCCTGGGGGGCGGACCTGGTGGAGCAGTGGCAAGAAAGCGTGCTGATGTGGCTCCTGCCGCCATGAAATGGAAGCCTGGGTCCACGCGCGCCCGGAAGTGTGACACGCATGACCCAGAAGTGAGGAGACGGCCGCGGGAGAGATGCCGAGGGCCTGGGAATGCCGCCGGGAGTTAGAGGCAGCGGGGAAGAGAGGTAAGGGAGCGCCGATATCGGGAGTCCCCGCAGCACGGGTCCTTACAGTAAGTAGGAATTTAGACCAGGGGACTGCAGTTGATGTGGTCTTCTTAGATTTTGTAAAGGCTTATGATACGGTTCCACACAAGAGGTTGGTGTACAAAATAAAGCAAATTGAAATCAGTAAAAATATATGCATCTGGATTGATAACTGGTTGAAGGATAGAAAACAGAGGGTTGTCATAAATGGATCCTTTTCGGGTTGGGCTAAGGTCTAAGCGTGGAGTACCTCAGCGAATCAGTACTGGGACCCCTGATTTTTAACTTTTTTATTAACGACCTTGAGGTTGGCATCGAGAGCAAAGTCTCCATCTTTGCTGATGATACTAAATTGTGTAATGTCGTAGAATCAGAGCAGGATGTAATTTCTCTCCAGAAGGACTTGGAGAGACTGGAAACTTGGGCAGGTAAATGGCACATCAGGTTTAATACAGATAAATGTAAGGTTATGACAAAGAAAGGACATAGAGTCCATCCACGGTGCAGCAGAAACTAATCACAGGCTTATGACATATAACATCCAATAAATCCCTTATATAACGGGTAATAGAAATCTTGATCCTGGTGTATAAGTGATTATAAAGCTGCTCCAATATATTGAATAGGAGTACTGACATGGAGTGTCATCAGAACCTATAGTTCATAAATATGTGGACGCCAAATCTAACAGGCTTAAACTGCAGAGTGGGATTTATAGAGTACTGGGGAGACACAAATACCAGTGGTAGAGTGTCCCCTTTTAACCAACCACACTCAGATATAGCCACAGAACATATAGGTAACACAGTCAGTAAATAGCCAGGCAACACCACAGTACACTCACTGTTTGTATGAAGTGAAAACGAACAACAGGAACTTTGTGTAAGCGTGCATCCAACTTGATAGAAGATCAGGAGAAGAACAGCCTCTGGGGAGGAAAGTGGAGCACTGTGCAGGGCTAAAGTACAGGAACCAACACACCATACACTGGCGACACACTTTATTCGAGCTCGGCTAGTCCCACGAATTTGGGTATACCCGGGTGTATTGAGGTTTGTGACTGTTTTCTGCCCGAGTGCATTGAGTTATTTTCCAGGCAGGGATTTAAGCATTTTATTCCCGCTGGCTGCAATACTGCACAGTATATATATATATACTGCATTACAATTCATGAATTTATGCCATCTGGTAGACACGCGAAGCATTGCAGCCTATTAAATCCTAATCATTATCATTTAACAGATCAGCCGCTCATCAGCCAGGCATGAACCCAGGCTGGGAAGGCAAATGCAACGGGGCTTGTCAGAGGTGAGGAGCGGCGCATTCCAGGTATCTGCCAGGTACATACTGGGTATTTGCTCGAATAAAGTGTGTCGCAGCAGTAGGTTAAAAACTACTTTATTAAGCGACTAGGGGAGACACCAACAATGGAGCAACCACCCACTCTGATGCGTTTCGGGCTAAGCCCTTTGTCAAAGAGTATAACCCCAATACAAAAAACACACAATTATACACACAATTTACCTAATAGATCGCGTCCTTAACCGGAAGTGACGTCACTTCTAGCTACGGACATGATCCGGACACACTGTCTTTGTTAGTGTATTGACCCGTCCTCCAAGCCAAGTGGCGCTGTGGGGTCTACTCTGTTTGTCTCCTGAGACTCAGGTTATATTGGTAAGTCTCGCGAGACCTTCGGCTGGTTCCGCTGATGTCACTTCCGGTTAAGGACGCGATCTATTAGGTAAATTGTGTATATAAATGTGTGTTTTTTGTATTGGGGTTATACTCTTTGACAAAGGGCTTAGCCCAAAACGCGTGAGATGCGATGGTTGCTCCATTGTTGGTGTCTCCCCTAGTCGCTTAATAAAGTAGTTTTTAACCTATGGTGTGCTGGTTCCTGTACTTTAGCCCTGCGCAGTGCTCCACTTTCCTCCCCAGAGGCTATTCTTCTCCTAAATGTAAGGTTAAGAATTTGGGAAGCAATAATAAACAGGCAACTTACAAATTAAATCGGGATAAATTGGTGGAATCCTTGATGGAGAAGGATTTAGGAGTGCTTGTAGACAGCAGGCTTAGCAATAGTGCCCAAAGTCATGCAGTAGCTGCGATGGCAAACACAATCTTATCTTGCATCAAACGGGCAATGGATGGAAGGGAAGTAAACATAATTATGCCCCTTTACAAATGAATAAAGGGGATGGACAACCTAACTTATGAGGAGAGGCTTGCTAAATTAGATTTATTTACATCAGAAAAGAGGTGTGTAAGAGGGCATATGATAACTATATACAAATATATTCAGGGTTAGTACAAGAAGCTTTCAAAATAACTATTTATCCCAAGTGCAGTACAAAGGATTCGGGGGCAACCCTTAAGCCTGGAGGAAAGGAGATTTCACCAGCAACAAAGGAAATGTTTCTTTACAGTTAGGGCAATTCAAATGTGAAATTCATTACCCACGGAGACTGTGATGGCAGATACAATATATTTATTCAAAAAAGTTTGGACATATTTTCAGAAAGGAAAAGTATACAGAGATATACCTAATAAGTAAACATGGGAAGGATGTTGATCCAGGGAGTAATCCAATTGTCAATTCTTGGAGTCAAGAAGGAATTTATTTTTCCCCTTATGAGACATCATTGGATAATATGACTCTGGGGGTTTTTGTTTGCCTTCCTCTGGATCAATAAGTAAGTATAGATATAGGATAAAGTATCTGTTGTTTAAATTTAACATAGGTTGAACTTGATGGACATATGTCTTTTTTCAACCTCATCTACTATGTAACTACAATGTAACTATGTAACGCAGTCAATGAAAGGTAGAACAACTGGAGAAGACTTATTGGAGGCAGTAAATAAATGTATCTTAAAATTAGGAGTGGGGTAGAAAAAATTGGTGAGCATGACTACTGATAGAAGCCCAAATCTGACAGGTAAAATGTTGGGTTGCTAATGTAACCCTCCTTGCCCAGCTCCTATGGAGTTTACATCAGTATGTAATTTGGCTTTTCAGCATAGTTTACCTGAATTCAGTGTGCTGGATAAATAAAAGACAAAAATACTTAACAGAATATGAGTAGCTCCATGGCTGATAATTAACACCTCACACATTAACCTTGGCCCCTTGCAGACGCACTAACCAGAATGCCCTCCTACTGTCTCTGTACGTTCTTCCTACCAACCAATTAGATTGTAAGCTCTTCGGAGCAGGGACTCCCTTTCCTAAATGTTACTTTTATGTCTGAGCACTTCTTCCTTTTGTGTTATTTATATCTTATTATTTATATGATTGTAACTATTACTGCTGTGAAGCGCTATGTACATTAATGGCACTACATAAATAAAGACATTCATTCATTCAACTATATTCGTGAAAGAGGCTTAAACCATAAGCAATTTGTAACCCTACTAGAGGAATTTGAATCCGATCACACAGGTGTTCTGTATCATACAAATATAAGATGGCTCAGTTTGAGAAATCTCCTTAAGAGTGTAGGAACTGAGAGCAGAGATTAGTTTCTTTTTGGAAATGAAACAAAAAGGTTTTTATTCCCCTTAGCTAAATGATGCAAATTGGTTCTCTGATTTTTCATTTAATATTGATATCATGGGCCACATAAATGAATTGATTTCAGAACTACAAGGGGGTGTGGGTGGGGAGGGGGTTGGCCCTTTGAACATTCTTTGTGTTGCAGTTGTCGCCAATTCCAGGATTTCAAATTGATTGAAAATAACCTGTCTTTTGTCGTCTCTCTTTTCTCATTTGATGTTGATAAAGCCCCATTTAAGCTCCAGCTCGAGCTTATTGACCTTCAATGTGATCAATCGCTTTCGGAGCAAATCAAGTCAGTGCCGCTTCCCAGTTTTTACACTTCTCTTATTGATTATTCATTTTCAAAATTAAATGCTTGTGCTATTTAGATCATCATACATACTGTATGTGAGCAAACATTTTCTGTGATAAAATTGAATAAATCAAAACTTAGATCTGGGTTGACTGATGACCACCTTTTAAGCAGTACTCAGCATTGTAACAATGGAGACAACACCTGACTTCAATTATTTGGTCTATGCACATCAGTTCTGTCATTCCTCCCATTGAGTGAGCTGCTCACATTCTCATCAATACGTGAACAGTTGTTAATTGAACAGATATTTATTCAATATTTGAGCAATTGAATAATTATATTGAATACATGTCAGCTCAATTCGTTTTGTAATTCGGGAAATGTTCATTTTTATTTAATTATATTTTATTTAACAAAATATTAATGCTGATGTACACTTGTACATGCATAACATTTAATTCTTTCTATTGAGTGAGCATTGTCACATCCTCATCCATACAGTATGTAAATGTATACTTTGAATCAATGTCTGCTCAATGTTGTTATACCTTCTTTATTTTCTGCATTTACAAATGCTAAGACTTTATCTAAATTAAGTGTGTGGCCTAAAGCTTACTAAAGCTTGTAAAGTGGCCCCTCAGTCAAAATAATTGCCCACCCCTTTGTTAGATGATGATCCATTAATGGATGCTTGGGGCGTGTGGAGGAGAGGGGTTTCAACAAGGAAACTGCACAGCAAGAAGTGTGATTCTAAAAGGAACTTAAAAAACATGTGTTTCCCTCATCTTGATGTGGTTGCTTATATTTGACATTCCAGCCCCTACTCTGGGCATATCTGTTTAGGAATATATCATGCACCTCCTGCCTGAGAAAATCCTCACATTATTAGTAAGTGATGACTGTCTTTAATGGGTTTCTAAAAAGTCTGCTTTCTCTTTTTGTAGTCGGGTCTGTTGGCTGGAGGCCTAGGCCTCTGACACCCACCTGGATTAGGGCAGGAATCCCAGCTCTCCCCCATGGGGGTGATTTTCTCTTCAGAAGCTGGTGTAGGGGTTCCATTGACATTATCAGCATCTGCAGCTGGTAGTGGAGGTAGTAGCCTGTGTACTGCATGACGCCATGAAGAAACTGTAAAAAAATAAAACCATTACAAATACAGCTTTGCACAAACCATAATAACATTCTGTATTATATTTTATTAACACATATTGATAACTAATTAAATACATGAATATTTCTTCATTACCCAATAATTTTTATAGGCTGTGTGACACCTATGAATTTATATTTACACTGTAAATTTTACTCTTTCACATTTTTGTGGGGGAGGGGGGACACATTTGATTTGATTTTTTTCAACACACCTCATACTGTAAGTGTAGGTAAATGTCATGTATATGTTTGTTATTACATATATTTTTGATTAATAAATAATGTTGGATTACCAATATTTATATACCAAATGTACTAATGGATAGCTCACTTCAGGTCCTGCCACAACATTTCGATGGGGTTTAGGTCCGGACTTTGACCAGGCCATTCTAAAATCCAGAAATTTCATCTTCTGCAGTCATTCTTTTGTAGATCTGCTTGTATGTTTAGGATCATTTTCTTGCTGCATGACCCACTTTCGCTTCAACTTACAGACGGATGGCCTGACTTTCTCCTCTAGAATTTTCTGATACAATGCACAATTGGTTTGGTTGTGTCAATGATGGGAAAGCGTCCATATCCTAAAGCAGCAAATCAGCCTCAAACCATAAAACTCCCACCACCATGCTTGACAGTTGGGATAAAGTTCTTCTGTTCAAATGCAGTTTTGTTTTTTGCAAAACATAATATTTCTCATTGAGTCCAAAAAGTTATACCTTTGACTAGTCTGTCCAGAGATCATTGTTCCAGAAGTATTTTGCATCATCCATGTGCTCTTTGGCAAACTTCAGATGGCAGCAATGTTCTTTTTAGAGAGCAGTGGTTTGTTCCTGGATATCCTTCCATGAACACCATTCTTGTACAGTCTTTTTCTGATAGTTGAGTCATGAACACTCAGATTAGCCAAGGCAATAGTGGCCTGCAAAACCATGGATGTTACTCTCTGGTTCTTTCTGAATTCCTTGATAATTTGCCAGTTTGTTCTTGGAGAGATTTTGGTAGGATGACCGCTCCTGGGTAGAGTGGCTGTGGTATTGAACTTTCTCTATTTGTAAACTATCTGTCTGACAGTAGATTGGTGGAGCCCCACATCCATAGACGTGGTTTTGTACCCTTTCTAGACTGATGCATAAATAACTGCTTTCTGACGTTCTCAGAGATTTCATTTGATCATGGCATGACCTGTTTCCATATACCTCTATGGTGAAGATCAAAGTCACAAAATATCTGTTCTTTACAGCAGCGGCAGCTTTTATTCGAGTAAAAGCCGCCGGCTGCATGCGTCTGGGAAGCGGGTAGCCGCGGCGCGTGGCGGCGCACTGTGACGTCACAGTCACATGCGCGCCCGTCTTCCCCGTCTTCCCCAGGCTTCCCCGACACCCCTGGAGATCAAATTAAGGTAAGCGGGGGTGCGGGGAAGCAGAGGGGCAGAGCAGGAGCCGGGTTCGGGGTCGGGAAGGGGGGATAAATTGCGCGCGAAGTGGAGGGGGGTTGCGTGGGGGAAACGCGGCGGCGCGCGGTTTTTACTGGCGGCAGCCGGGGTAGATCCCGGCATGCCGCCGGCATTTAGTGCAATAAAAGATGTCGCTACTGTATATCGGATGGAGTCTCCCAAAGACACCTTAAGATCTACCTAAATATTTATACACCCAAGTCTAATTATCCTCTTTAATTTAGCTGATGAAACCAGGGTTCACTTACTTTCTCACATACCCTGACTCTTAATTACTCATTGTTTGTCTAATTAATACATAATTTTCTTTCAAAATACATGGAGTTGTTTACTATAAACCCTATTGGATATTTAAGAAAAGACTGATTTTGGTTCAAGAAGGTTATCATGGACAAACTATGGAATTTCTGTAATTATCACTGCGGTTCACAAACTTTTTCTCTCCACTCCCCTCCCCCACCAACCCCATTGGGACTAGATATGTGGCTGGACCAATCTCCACCATATGTAACATCCACCCCACCCCCAAAATCTTAATTGCTTCAGCTGTCAGACTGGGCCATAGTCTAACCTGAGCCACACCTTATCCTGCCATAAGAAGCAACCTTACCTTCTTTTTTCAACATTGTCCCTCATTCCCTCTAGATTGAAAGCTCTCACGAGCAGGGTACTCACTACCTCTTTGCATCTGTTTGTGCTTGTTTGTCCTCACCTGTATGTAACTGTTTATGTTTTCATAATATACATAACTCTGTACCCCATTGTACCTTGCTGTGGAATATGAAAAAAAGGGAAATGTCGGCGCCAAGTGTGACAATAATAAATAGTCCAAACCATACGAGTGAAAGTCCAAATGTAGTCCTTAGATGATTTATTGATGTGCAGACGGACTGTGGATTCTCTCCAAGATACAGTGCAATATGTGGAAATAAAAGAAAATGAATTATGGTGCAGTATATCAGTCAATGCGGACATAAAAACATATTTCACTAACAACATAATACAGACATGACAGACTAACAACAACACAAGCCAGACTAAAAAATAATAAAAAACTATTTATTGACAACTAATGTAGGGTTCTGGAGGATGGCTGGCAGACACCAATCCGGGGGGGGGGGGGGGTAAAATCGTTGCCCTACTCACAAGATACAGGATAATATCAGGCAGTAGGACTGGAGACACAATCGGTGGTTTCAAGATGGCGACCGGAGCCCTCTCACTGGCGTCCCCACATGAGGTAGATGCTGTGTGGAGCTACACAGGTCACAGGAGCTGAAGCCCCTCCGAGCGGATGTAGCGTCACGCTCTGTCTTCCTCCCAATACTGCTGTCCTCACACGTATCTCGTCCCCCACGCCTCAGACCGGATAGTATGCTTCCACTTCCAGGAACCAAAACTTCACTCTAAAACAAAATCTTCCCAACGCGTTTCATACGCATGCGCGCACTTTTTCAAGGGATGTCACTACCCCTGGATCTATCTCCTGCAGGACACAGACAGCAATGCTGGACTATTTATTATTGTCACATTTGGCGCCGACATTTCCCTTTTTTTCCTATGCCATCCAACTGACTGTACTTTCAGTATTTGTCTGGCTGCCTCTATTGTTATTTATATTTACACGTGTTTCCCAGTAGGGGTATTGTATGATTTTTAGCGCTGTTTTGCACCGTCTTTCTTGTTTTTGCTGTGGAATATGGTACCTTGCCAAAGAAATGGTAATAATAATAACACCAGTATATGCTACGCTCAGACATGGTCCTCCGCCCGATTCTGTGGCATGCCTATCTTCTAATGACATTTTCTCTTTTATGTTTCTTTTGATATCGGCATACTTTTTTTTTACAGTTAGCAATGGTACATGGCACTATACCCACAATGTTCACTGCATCACAAATCAGTTTCTATTCGTTGTTCTTTATGGCCATTGATTTTCTAGTTTGCATCCTACCAAAAATTAGTTGGTAGCATGGTACAATTTGATTCGCCAAGACAAGATTTTTCAAATCCGAATATGTTGTGCTGCATTGACGTTACTTGTCAGCATCTTCAGTGCCATGTGCACTTCTTTCCCTTTAAGATGATGTCACCAAAACCAGAATGGCTGGCATCACATGGTACTAGAACCATTAGGATTGGGAGTCATCCTATTGGTCCTAGTAAACCATGTGACAACTTCCAGTTTTTTAAAGGATGTGACATCATCCCTTGATGATGTCACATCCTCAAAAAATGGCTGGCATCCCATGGTTTACTACAACAATAGGATAACCCCCAATCCTAGATTTTTTTACCTGTGGACCGAGGCTGTAGAGGAGCACAGCATCGTGGACCAGGAGTTGCAGCTGCTGTTGCTGGTGTTGATGTTGGAGTCAGATCCGGTGGGTGAAGTCAAAACTCATCAAAAAGTAAGAAAAAGATGGATTTTATTTTATTTAATGTTGTATTCTGTTTTTTAGGTTGGCATTTACATTGACATACTGTAACTTTTGTATTCCAATGAAAATGTCTTTTGTTTGGTGCTTGTGTTTTTATTTGCAGGCTTTTCCTTTTAGGTTAGTACTGTAGTGCCATTTTTAGTAATTCAAATGTACTGTAATGTCTTTTTATTTGATGCATGTATTTATTTTTTTGCAGGTTGCCAATTGATTGACAGAGTGACAGAGTGACAGACCATCCGCACAGGGTATTGGTGTGTTATTGTGCGAATCAATTGGTTTATTGTCTTTTTTTGTTGTACAGCCGCGGCCCCGTTTATTCTCCAACATCTCCGAATTTTTTCGGGGATTTTTTCCGAATGCCACGCACTTCACCGCACTTCACCACGTTCATGCCGCATTCATACCGCATTCATGTTGCATTCATGCCGGCGTCACCCACAGTTGATGTGTTTATTGATGTGTTTATTGATAATGGTTCGGATTTAATTGGTTGCAATTCTTCGCTTATCCGCCAGGTGCAGATATTCATGAATTGTAATGCGCATGCGCTTCAGTAATGTGTCGACTTGCAGGTGTTTAAAAGAATACCACAGTGGTCCATTGTAAATTGACCTTGGTACTGAAGAAGTTACAATAATGTATCAATTTAGGCTTTTCATATAAAAAAAATACATGCACAGTGTCTGGTGTTTTATTGTCCTGAGAGTCCCAACATGAGTGCACCAACACAGTCCGTGTTCCAAAAACCCGACAGAACGTACGCTTATTTAATATAGGCCACGATTAATGAAACTGATGACAAGATGGCAACAGTTGGTCAAATGTATCAGTATTTTAACGAAAAATATGAATTTGACAAATTTTCACCAGATGCTCATGTGTGGAAGTGTGCAATAAGGAAAAAATTATGTATCGATCCGTGTTTTTTTCGTATTGATCCCGGTGTTATTGGAGGGTATTGGTGTGTATCACCGGATTTTTCCCGTATCTATGATCATGGAGACTTCAAAAGGCGAAAGGTCATGTTAAAACCAACTAAGAAACGTCAGTCGCAGGCAAGCGATGTGCCAGCGCCAGCACCGGCTTCCAATAACGGTCCGACCGTCAGTGAAAACCTGGTGACCGGCAACCCTTGCTGTCTGTCCCCGCCCGGAAACCTGCAACTTGAGCCGGATTTCGCGTACAGATTCCAGCAAGCTTGCATTTACCTAAGCGATTTCCAGCCTCATCAGCTGACTACAGGTATAGTAGTCCCGCTGTCACCTGTCAACTATGTGTATAATCAAGAATACGGGACTGGCAGTGGCTCGGCGCCAGCTGATTGGCAAAGTCTTTGGTGAGTAATGTTGCCGTATTTTATTCTGTTTTTGAAATATCAATTCAATGCACAGTCAAGCGATTCTCCTGTAAGCAATATCATTGGCTGAGCAGCTTCTGCAGTAGATACTGCACAATTGGTGGAACGTTAGGCGCATGCGCATATGAACCTTCTTGAAACGCATTTGCGTGTCATCACATCGACAGTCGGCGCATGCGCATGTGAAGAGGAGACGCCCCCCGAGAAAATTATTGGTGGGCCTGACTGTGGGAACTTCTTTATGGGACTGACTGACCATTACAGTAAAACTTGTACTTTTGTTTTTCCTCAGAAAATAAAAGTTTGTCATCTCATGCGGAACACGGCAAATGGAGGGATTTCGATGGATAATATCGCTTTGTGTAACAATGCCTGCACATTGCTGAACCTGATTTCAAAAACCACGTACCGGAGTCTACAGTTTAGTGGCCGTTGTTATTGATTAGGATAGAATACTGTAACTGAGAGCTTCATAGAAAACCTGAAACAGTATGCTGTTGTTTTCAGACCTTATACAATACTTTTTTTATATATACTGTATAATAAACCCAAAAAATAAAAAGTATGCATTTATTCTACATGTATTCCAGTACATATGTGTATTCTATACCCGTACAGTATGTATTGTTTTAATACTCTTGTGATGTACAGTACTAAGCATGCCTACAGTATACAGTACAGTATGCCTGGACAGTACTGTATGTTCTAGAAACACTGTATTTTGTTACAGTATAAAAGGAGACAATGAAACAATTTAAAACAAATCAACATTTTCTTTAATTGGTGAAGTACAAAAACATTTATTTACAAATACAATTTAAAAACATTTAAAGTGTACAGCAATTCAAAACATTAACAGGTGTATGGTTTACTGCTAGTGAAAACATTTATGTACAGAAAGTCAAAACATTTACAGTAGGATGGCATACAGAACAGTCAGTCAGGCCTGCATAACTCCAGTCCTCGAGGGCCGCAAACAGGCCCGGTTTTCAGGATAACTTTGAAAACCGGGACTGTTTGCGGCCCTTGAGGACTGGAATTGTGCAGGTCTTGTAAGTAAAAACATTTCTTTATTAATACAAGTTAAAACACGCAACATCTCCTTTATTAAAGTACAGAAAGTCAAAAGATTTACAGCACAACAGTATGGTGTTAGTAAAAAAATGTATTTATTAATAAAATTTAAAACACGCAACATCTCCTTTATCAAAGTACAGAAAGTCAAAATATTTACATTAGGATGGTGTACAGTAAGTCAGGCCTGCACAACTCCAGTCCTTGAGGGCCGCAAACAGGCCCGGTTTTCAGGATAACTTTGAAAACTGGGCCTGTTTGCGTCCGACGAGGACTGGAATTGTGCAGGTCTTTTGTAAGTAAAAACATTTCTTTGTTAATACAAGTTAAAACAAGCAACAAGTCAAAAAATAAACAACAGTTGAACAGTCACGCAAATTCGATCCCCACCAGATTGTCCTTCCAGGTCCGATGCCTTGTATGACGCAAAATGCCATTAATGGAGTCTTGAACGATTTTCATTAAAGGATCTGAAATTGAAAAATAGCGCCGCAATTCCTCCACAATAGTCCTTCATAAATTTTCAGGATGCGCCCTTTTTTCGCGATTTCCTTCGTAGTTTAAATTTTTGGCCCACCCGCGGTACACCAAGTAGGACACGTGGTGCATAAAAATTAACATGCCATACTTCTGGGGTAAACCAGTACTCATCACCCTATACTTCTCCCTGAGTGAAGGTGGCAGCTCGCGCAGGATGATGTCGGGCACCGTATCGATGCAAGCGTATGTCGGTTGGAATCTGGGAGCAAGTGTGCTTCTGGGAGCGGGTGTGCTTGTGGCGGCGGGCGAGGGTAGGTTGTCTGGGAGGAAGCTTTCCTCCTGTCTTGGTCGCCGTGTTGTCTCCTGGCGTGGTCTTGACGGGGTTATCATGTTATCCTCCTCGTCAACGGCATACATGTACACAAATTCTTCTGGTGGAGGGGGTGCGCTTGGTGTTGGAAGGTGGTCGAAGGTCCCATTCATCACATCCATGCCACCCTCCTGCTCCGGTGTCGGGGATACAGGGGCATGAACTCCGAGCAAATTATGTATCCCCGCTATGTCAGTCTCTATCTTCTCCATCCAATGATCCATCTTCTGCATCCGTTGATCCATCTTCTCCATCCTTTGATCCATCTTCTCCATCCGTTGATCCATCTTCTCCATCCGTTGATCCATATTTAGCATGGTCTCTAAAAGAAGATCTATCTTTACCAGCATAGTAGAGTTCCCGGGGATATCGACACAACCTATTCAGCATGCGGTCTAAGGAGCTGGTTCTTGTGCATGGGGTGCTGTGGACATCTGGGTGGATTGGTGCGACAGAGGATGAGATGGGGGTTCCCTGGAGAGAAGCGGCAGCGTCGTCGAAGAAGGATGGAGGAGGTGACCTGTGGATTTCCGGGCGAGAAGCGGCAGAGTCGTCTAAGCGTAATGGAGAAAGTGACCCGTGGATTTCCGGGAGACCAGCGGCAGCGTTGTCGAAGAGTAGTGGAGAAGATGGGCTGTGGGTTTCCGGGAGAGCGGCGGCAGCGTCGTGGACAAGTAGTGGAGAAGATGGGCTGTGATTTCCAGGAGAGCAGTGGCAGAGACGTCAAAGTGTAATCGAGGAAGTGGCCTGCGGGTTCGATGGGTTGGCTGCCATTTGTTTTGCCTTAAGTGTACATCACCGAATTTCTTCTTGACATAATAAGGCTTACGTGTATTAAAACCCTTAGCCTTTGGGGTCAGCAGAAGGTTTTGTTTATTAGCCTTAGCCTGTCGCTTTGGCCTTGGCTTGGAAACGGCTGCCGCCTTTTGCTTTTTCTGTGTGATAGGCACGGCAGAGGCGAGTGGCTTCCTGCGTCCGTAGAATCGGGGTTGATCCATGGAAGCAGATGCACAATGCAGTATCTGGACAAGGGCAAGTTCAGATAAAGATCATTGAGTGGTGGGCTATGCAAAGTGTGTAACCTTTTATGCATGGCGACGAGGTACAGGTGTTAAAAGTGAGCGTACTCTAATGTGAGTCATTAACGTATAAATACACCATCCATTTTGTGGATTCACTGCACATTGAATACACATCGACTAAAGATTGAATATACATTCTTGTGCTTATATTGCTTTCTACTCGCAGCTATGCCTGTTAAAAAGAATTTATATTGCTGCATATAACTATATAGTATAGATCTATCTAATTGTATAGTTATTTCGGTATATTTATATAACTACAGTATATAATACAGTATATCTATTATTGTTTATATTGCTGCATCTATAACTGTTTACTGTAAATGATGTGCTGTACTTGTGGCCTACTGCACTGTAACTTACCGGATTGTTGTTTTTCTGTACACTGTAGGGAGACAACTCTTCTGGTCGACAAAATAAGTGAAGAGAATGATGAGAAGAGTGCCTTAAGAGTCAATTACACTCTGCTGCAAAATCACAATCTCACTGTATCCGAGACCAGCATAAAGAAGATGAGACGCAGAACTGGATGGAAATATGGACGTGTGAGGTTAGTACTGGACAGTACAGGAGGTTAAAGTGTTGTTTAAGAAACTGTACTGTAATATACCTATAAAATGATTCCTTGTCATTACAGAGCGTACCCTATGATAAGGGACGTTAACAAGATCAAGGGAGTGGTCCAGGTCCAGGCCCAGGCATCGATCGACAGTGGAGAAACTTTCCAGGATTGCATCTTCACTGACGAGTCTACTGTATCGCTGGAGAGATTTGCCACCTGTGCATTCCACAAAAAAGGTTGCATATCTATGAAGCCGCGTACAAAACACCCAGTGAAGATGCATGTGTGGGGTGCCATCTCTAGGCGTGGACCAGGATGCATTGTCATCTTCGAAGGTAAAATAAGTCACACGCTTTTGCCTTATGCACTGTAAATTAATAGTGTGCAGTTTTTTGAGCACTTTTCTTTTCTTGTTATAGGAATCATGAATAAAGATTTTTCCAAGAGAAAATTGTGCCTGAGATTGTGGAATATATCACACGTGAGTTCCCGGATGGTCACCATTTCTACCAGGACAACGATCCAAAGCACACCGCGTCAACAGCACATATTCTTGAGCGCGGTATCAACTGGGTGAAGACGCCTGCGGAGTAAGTGCGGTAACCGTGTCTCATTTTTTCCCACTGTTTTTACTGTGTACTGTATCTCTTTAACTAATTGTCCTTTTTTTCCCCCTCCAATGACAGATCGCCAGACTTCAATCCTATCGAAATGGTCTGGCATCAGCTGAAGGACCATATCTGAAAAATCGTGAAACCCTCCAAAAAGGATGAGTTGGCACAAGGCATAATGGGCTTTATTCAGAGAGGGTTGATAAAAAAAATTGCCATGACTTTTAAAATGGCGATTTTTTTGCCGTTCCTATCATGGTATTCAGAAAGCCTCCATGAACAATCATATTCCATTTGTGAAACTCGGCGATAATGTTGAAGCGATTTTATCGCCTCTGTCATTTGTGGCAAAATGATCATAAGTGTCGATATTTTTATCAACTGGATTTGAACTTTGTTTTCCTCTCGGCGATATTCTCGCGAGACATTCCAAATCCCAAAAGCCTAGTGCCTTTCTTGTAATCAGTGTCTGTGCTGCTGTGCGGAAGTGAGAGACACACAGACTAGTTGCATTGAGAGAGCTACAGTTGTTTGTAAGTTTGAAAGGATTGTGCTTTGTTTTGAAATTTGCTGAACTATTGTGTGTTAGTGAGTGTGAAAGTGTTTGTTTGGTGCGTCATTTATTAGATGTATCTCTTATTTGTGAGTGATTGTGTAACGTGTTGTTATGGACGACAGTAGTGGAACTGACCGTGTGAGTGAGCGTGTGAGTGGACAAAATGTTTGGTCCGATATGAACATGTTCAAATTCAGAGAATACCGTAGATTGATCTATGATCTGGTATATTTGCCCCAGATATGCAGCATGAAGACAGAGGCAATGAGGGTGGGTGGTCGTGAGTGTGACCGTGGGCGTGAGGGTGGTCGTGAAGGGTGACCGTGGGCGTGAGGGTGGTCGTGAGGATGACCGTGGGTATGAGGGTGGTCGTGGTGGTGAGGGTTGTCGTGAGGGTGACCGTGGGCGTGAGGGTGGTCGTGAGGGTGACCGTGGGCGTGGTCGTGAGCATGGTGGTGGTCGTGAGGGTGGTCGTGAGGGTGGTCGTGAGTGTGGTGGTGGTCGTGAGCATGTGAGTGGCGGGGTATCTGTTGGTGGTGGTATGTCTGTGCATGTTGGGAACAGTGCGAGTGTCCTTCAGTCTGTTTCATTAGAAACAGGGGAGTGCAGTAATGAGCAGAGCAGCTCAATAGTTAAAAAGAAGACTGTACGCAAGAAGCGGATTGAAAAGAAACGCAATCTAAAATTTAATGATGAAGAAAATAAAGTCCTCGTGACTGAGATTATGCTGCGGTATGATCATCTTTATGGAAAATGAGTCGGTAAGATCATTATGCAAATGTGTCATACAAATAATGATTTACATGTATTCTTTAATATTTGTGCTTAGACATTGATATCACATATGGATATACATGTTATAGTTTATGTATATGCATGCTATTATTTAGCGTTGTGGCATTACCCCTCCTCATGTTCGCGGACAGATTTATATTTAGGCCTCGTTCAGGGTGGCACAGGCACGAGTTGGAGGGCGTGCGTTCGCGTCAGTCTGCTGGTCGATCTGTGCACATCATCCCAACCAGTCATTTTCAATAGGGGATGAGGTGGGGCTAGAGACAGCAGTTTAAGGATCGTTGTTGCTGGCTTTAAAGAATTGTAAAGAATCATTTCATTTGCTGCCAAAGTAACAGTGACGCTGCTGCAGCTTCAATAAACAACCTGTGGTTTTTTTTAAACTGTAACCAGCATCAACTCCGTACTTCGGAGACAGGGCAGCTGCTACCTTGACAACCGCAAAGCACTTTACATACATTGTTTTGTGGTGCTGCCCTCACGTAAGCAGGCCCCCCCCTCTGAAGCCTGTACCCTGAACGAGATGGTGGTTGACACATGCGCATCCAAACCACGCTTGCAGACCGCAGCTGCGGGAATAGGGCAGGCCTGGACAACTCCAGTCCTCGAGGGCCGCAAACAGGCAAGGTTAGCAGGATATCACTACATCAGCATAGCTTACTCAATAAGTGGGTCCGTATGACTGAGCCACTAATTTAGCCATCTGTGCTTAAGTAGGGATATCTTTAAAAACTGGCCTGTTTGCGTCCCTCCAGGACTGGATTTGAAAAGGCTTGGTATAGGGCTTTGCACGTTGCGCATGCTCGCTAGGCGGACATGCATGCACTTGTACTGTGGCCTCACCAACCATGTTGACATACTGCTGCGACACACTTTATTCGAGCAAATACCCAGTATGTACCTGGCAGATACCTGGAATGCGCCGCTCCTCACCTCAGACAAGCCCCGTTGCGTTTGCCTTCCCAGCCATGGTTCATGCCTGGCTGACGGGCGGCTGATCTGTTAAATGATAATGATTAGGATTTAATAGGCTGCAATGCTTCGCGTGTCTACCAGATGGCATAAATTCATGAATTGTAATGCAGTATATATATATATACTGTGCAGTATTGCAGCCAGCGGGAATAAAATGCTTCAATCCCTGCCTGGAAAATAACGCAATGCACTCGGGCAGAAAACAGTCACAAACCTCAATACACCCGAGTATACCCGAATTCGTGGGACTAGCCGAGCTCGAATAAAGTGTGTCGCCAGTGTATGTAATTATTTATCATATCGATATAAGTACATATAGCTACATTTATCTTCTCTTCATATGTTAATAACATATCTCTTAAAACTTTTCTGTTTGCTTGTCAAGGCAAGACATCCGGCAGGGTCAAAAAATAATTGTGGAAAGAGGTGGAAATCTCTGTTTCGGCGTGTGGCAATCAAGTCAGATCCTATATAAATTGACGTATACGTTTCCAAGATATAAAAAGTAATGTAAAAAAAAAATTACATGCCATACGTGTAAGTGCAACTACTACTGGAGGAGGACTTCATGGGCCATATTTAAGATTGATGGAGATGGAGGAGCAGGTTGCTCACATCATGAACCCATTAGTGGTTGAGGGTTTGCCTGGGGATCGTGATATTGGATATACGACTCTACATTTCCCCCAGGTCAGTAAAAGTACCTGACTAATATTGACCATGTACCAAACTATTCAACAATTACTAATTTACCTTTCCAACACGTCAACCTATTTACATTAATAATATTTCACATGTAGCCCTCAATTGCCCAATTATACTCATTCTTGTCACATTATTTATGTAATTAAAAAATGAATTCATGACAGTTTCACATGTACTTTAAATTTGTACTAATTTAATACATAAACTTCTTGCGAATGGTCAAAAAAATTACACACATTCATAATTCATAGTAAACATACTATAAATTTATATGTCTCAGATGTAGTTGCTGTCAATTTGAATTCACTCACATATCTACACAATTAGCATGTAATTACATTAATATTCTTATTGAACGTGTAGCTAACTTGCACAATTTTTTTTTCTATTTTATATCAAATGTACATAGTGGCACCAGTATCTGCGGTCTCACCACGTGCATCAGCAGTTTCCTCGTCTGCATCGTCCCTCTCCTCACATGCATCTGCTGTCTCATCACTATTACCAATTGAAGGTGAGCCCTGAAAAATTTCTATATTGTGTAACCTTGTGTGTGAACGCTGTGTCACGTGACGCACACTGTGTGTACGGGTTCATGGTGTGTGTTTGTCGATGTATGTGTAGTTATTTAAATTTATTTGATTTTAATAACACATATGACAATATATTGTCTCAAATAACATGTGCAACGTCTAAATGTATATACACACTGTTTGTAGCTTGTGATACTGCAATCACATACTTTTACTTGTCTTTGACCATTGTCCCGCTACACGTTCACTGCTGTGCACGTGTACATACTATAGGACAGCTGGATAACCACAGCCACTAATTTGGGTGTGCGCACGTTGTGTCAACCACACACAATATCACCACAAATGTACCCGTGATATCATTCACATTAGCATGGGCAATTACATGTGTGAATTATAAGAAATACGAACAATTGACAATATACAGCTGATATTGAAGACTCTATATAAATGTGACGATAATTTGTTAAAAAACAATACATGGTCATCTCTGAAATTATATATATATAATATATATATATATATAATTATATATAAATATCTGCTGGTCAATTGTGCACTACAAATGTTATGCAATCTAAAAACATACTTAGAGTTGACCTGCAGAAGACCATATATATATATTATTACACATTATGTGTATTTCAAATGCATGATCATTTCATTATAACTAACACCTTCAATGAAGACATCAGTCCATAATTTAAATATCTGCTGGTCAATTGTGCACTACAAATGTTATGCAATCTAAAAACATACTTAGAGTGTGACCTGCAGAAGACCATATATATATATGCAGGTCACACTCTAAGTATGTTTTTAGATTGCATAACATTTGTAGTGCACAATTGACCAGCAGATATTTAAATTATGGACTGATGTCTTCATTGAAGGTGTTAGTTATAATGAAATGATCATGCATTTGAAATACACATAATGTGAATTAATAAAGGTGTGTAAATTTATTTTTTGTATCATTTCATTTCAGATATAACAACTCCTGTGTTGGTTGCTTCTGATTCGTCATCGGTGGCATCTATGTCACATAGTCCAAAATTAACGTCTCCAAAACATGCTCGTGGCAAACAACATAACTTGTCTAAGCAACAAAAATCTGAGCAGCGGTTTTTCAATTCTCAAAACAAACGTCACCAAGACATGATGGCTGTGCAAAAGGAAATCGTAGCAGAGCTGGTCAGCATTAAAAACATTTTAAACAGGAATACTACTGCATTCGACTTACACAATTCTTCATTACATTCCATAGAAGAAAGTCTGATAAAACAGAACGAGCTACGGGCCTGTGCAATACTGTTGAGAAGACATGATGTTGGTTCATCTACATTTGATCGTGGTGTAGGCATTTTTTCAACACCTACTTCAAAGCATGAATCTCCACCATTGTCCTCCTCTCCGGCAACATCTTTGCCATTATTTCAGACACCATTATTGGCAGCTTCTCCTGCAACATTGATTGTCTCCTCTCCAACACAATTCTTAGCAGCTTCTCCTGCAACCTTCAAGACCTCTGCTTTTGCAACATTCATAGCAGATTCTCCTGCAACCTTGAATGCTTCAGCACAATTGGCAGAGGCTTCTCCTGCAACCTTGAATGCTTCAGCACAATTGGTATCGGCTTCTCCTGCAACCTTGAATGCTTCAGCACAATTTGTATCGGCTTCTCCTGCAACCTTGAATGCTTCAGCACAATTTGTAGCGGCTTCTCCTGCAACCTTGAATGCTTCAACACAATTGGTATCGGCTTCTCCTGCAACCTTGAATGCTTCAGCACAATTTGTAGAGGCTTCTCCAGCAACCTTGAATGCTTCAGCACAATTGGTAGCAGCTTCTCCTGCAAGGTTTGTTGCTTCTGCTCCTGCAACGTTGATGGCTTATGCTCCTGCAACATTGGTGCCAGCTTCTCCTGCAACCTTCAATCCCGCTGCTGCAGCACAATTCATAGCAGCTTCTCCTGCAACCTTCAATCCTGCTGCTGCAGCACAATTCGTAGCAGCTTCTCCTGCAACCTTCAATCCCGCTGCTGCAGCACAATTCCTAGCAGCTTCTTCTGCAACCTTCAATCCCGCTGCTGCAGCACAATTCCTAGCAGCTTCTCCGGCAAGCTTTGTAGCTTCTTCTGCTCCTGCAACATTGGTGCCAGCTTCTTCTGCTAGCCAAAAAAAATTACGATTAGGAACAAGTAAGAGAACAGTGTTACGCAAATACTTGTGCCCTGTGTTGGGTACATGGAAAAAGCAGAGTCAAGGTAACACAACGAAGGGAACTGAGCATGTCTCTGCTTTGGCACAGACACAACCATACTGTCGCGGCCGAGTTTATTCGAGCATTTGCCCGGTCTCGGCCGCGACAGTAACCTGGCGCGCGCCGGGATGTCCCGGGCGCGCGCCGAAGCCTCGGAGGAGAGGCCCGCCAATCGGGGCTTCCCCCTCTCCTCTCCGGGTCCGCCGGGTCCCCCGGAACCCCCTGCCGCCGTCCCCCACATCGCGGGACACCAGGGCTCCCTCGGGGAGCCCTGAACACGCGTGCAGGGGGCGCAGGCACCCGATGACGCGTGACCGCGCATCGGTGACGCAGGGCACGCCGAGGGGATGCCACTAGCAAGCCGGGAAATCTTGCGGAACTGGCCGCACTCTAATAAAGTGTGCCGCCAGTGTATACACACATGTCAGGTACATTACACCCGACACAGCAAGCTCAAACGATGTTAGTGCCAACTACACAGCCATGTGAAACAAAGCCAGTGCCAACTATACAACCATGTGAAAGGATGCCAGTACCAACTTCACAGCTATGTGAAACAATGCCAGAGCCAACTACACTACTACTGTTTCATACGCCCATAATATATATATATATTTTTTTTTTTTTCCAAAGATTTTTATTAGGCAAATACTTATTTCACAATATACATGTTATATATGTTAATACAGCCTAATACAAGTTTTCTCAATTTTTTGGTTAAAGAAACCAGAAAGAGAGAGGAAAGCTCATCGCCCCCCTGACCCTCCTGGGGTAGTGAGGGGGGCGCGAGAATGGAAACAGAGAGTCAGAGTATGGAAAGGGAGAGGGGGGAAGGTGGGGAGGGGGGGGGGGAAGGGGGGAAGGGGGGAGGGGGGAATACCTGTTGCTTATCACGTCCTCAGAGTATTTCTATTGGAGTTTCTAGACTCGTTCTTTTTACTTTGTATTTTTGAGTTAGGGGCGTGGGGGTGCCATATGGGTTAACCACGGGTCCCATGTTTTATTAAAGGAGTCCGTGGATCTTTTTAAGAAAGCCGATAGTTTCTCCATGTTCATTACCTCTTGTATCCTATTTTTTATCATTTGTCTTGAAGGGGGAGACACTTTCTTCCAGGCGGCTGCCACTGCACATCTAGCCGCTGTTAAAATGAAGGAGATTAATTTACTTGTTGGTCGGTCCACATTTTCTAAGGGCCTAGCCAACAGGTAGGTCAGCGGGTCAACAGGGATTTTGAGGCCGGTGACCTCTTCTATTAATTTTTGAGTGGTTCCCCAGTATTTTTGAATTTCCGGGCATGTCCACCAAATGTGTGCCATGTCCCCCTTTTGACCGCAGCCTCTCCAGCATAGATCGGACGCCTGGGGGTAGATTTGATTTATTCTAACTGGGGTAAGATACCAGCGGAACAATATTTTATATATATTTTCTTTGATTGTGGTACATATGGAAGTTCCTGAGGCGTTCTCCCAAATTCTTTCCCAGTCCTCTCGGTCTATAACTATTCCCAATTCTGCTGCCCAATGCAGCATATAGTCATGTGTGGGGGCTTCTATAGCCCTTTCCAATTCTGCGTAAATTTGTGTTATAAGACCTTTCTGGTGGCCTGTTTCTCGACAGAGCCGCTCAAAAACTGTGAGAGGGGGAAATTTCAACGTTGAGGATAAGGTTCGGATAAAGTGCCGAATTTGTAGGTACTTGAACACGTCTAACCTTGCTATTCCATATTTGGTTTGTAGATTTTGATAGCTCAGGAATTCTCCAATACTCAAGAGGTCAGCGATCGCTCTAATATTTTTTGCTTTGAATTGGTCAAATTGTCTGGGCTCACAACCAGGAGGGAATTTCGTGTTTTTATGAATTGGTATGAGTTGGGATTGGGGCGACGTGAGCTTAAATTTATGTTTGCATTTCGTCCAGGTCTCCCACGTGTGTCTCATTGGGCCTAATTTGAGTTTACTGTTCTGCATGTCTTCCCTGCTCAGGGACCAAAGGCAAGCTGGTAGTGAAGGCGTCCCGGCGTAGTATGATTCTATATCTAGCCAACAGTATTGGTTTGGGTTGGCGTTCCAGACTACCACCTGTCTCAGTTGTGCGGCTAGGTAGTATTTTGTAATGTCTGGGACCCCAAGTCCTCCTCTTCCCCTTGATGCCAAGAGAACTGTCCTAGCGGTTCTAGGTTTCTTACCTTGCCAAATGAAGTGGAAGATTAGTTTTTGTATATTCTTTAATTCTGAGCCAGGGATGTGGACCGGGAGCGTCTGGAAATAGTATAGTAATCTGGGGAGTATGTTCATTTTAACCGAGATCATCCTCCCGATCCATGATATTTGATATCCTCCCCATTTCGCTAAATCTTGTTTAATTTTCCGGAACAGAATCGGGTAATTTTGTTGGTATAAGGATTGGTAGTTCCTCGTTATCTTTACTCCCAGATATTTGATACTCGAGGAGCTCCAATGGTAATTAAAGTTTAATTTGAGGAGTTTCACCTCTGGCTCTGGCAGGCTTAAGTTTAGTGCTTCCGATTTATCGCTATTGATTTTATAGCCTGATATGTCTCCAAAGTCTCAGAGTTCTTTTTGAAGGTTAGGTAGGGATGTTTGGGGTTGCGTCAGGGTTAAGATGACATCGTCTGCGAATAGTGATATTTTGTGCTGCCTGTGTCCAATTTCTATTCCTTTGATGTCTCTATTGGTTCTTATTGCCGCTGCTAGGGATTCTATGGTTAATGCGAAGAGAAGAGGAGATAGGGGGCATCCCTGTCAAGTTCCATTAGTAATCTCGAATCTCTGGTTACTGCCCTCTGGTAGTTTTACTGTTGCAGAAGGATTTTGATATAATCTACGGACTCCTTCTAGATATGCGTCTTTGAAGCCAAATTTGCGCATAACATGGTCCATGAATAGCCAGTCTATTCTATCGAACGCCTTCTCTGCATCTAAGCTAAGGAGTAGTGCTTTGGTCCCTGTGAGATGGACATGTTCAATAATGTCAATTATCTTTCGGGTATT
The DNA here is from genome assembly GCF_040206685.1 of Ascaphus truei. NCBI lineage: Eukaryota > Metazoa > Chordata > Amphibia > Anura > Ascaphidae > Ascaphus > Ascaphus truei. Next base: position 82,553,537 of record NC_134484.1, read on the forward strand.
GTCCGAGGCCTGTCTGCCTGCTACAAATCCCACTTGGTCTTTATCTATTAATCTTGGTAGAATGGGATTCAATCTGTTTGCTAATATTTTGCTATATAGTTTGAGATCACAATTAAGCAGGGAGATTGGACGATAGCTTCCACATTGCATCGGGTCCCTGCCTTCTTTGTGTATTATGGCCAGGCTGGCTAGGGACATTGATGAAGGGATTTGATTTCCTTCCATAAAATCGTTAAATGTTCTGAGGAGATGCGTGGATAATACTGGCAAGAATCTCTTATACACTGGCGACACACTTTATTCGAGCTTGGCTAGTCCCACGAATTCGGGTATACCCGGGTGTATTGAGGTTTGTGACTGTTTTCTGCCCGAGTGCATTGAGGTATTTTCCAAGCAGGGATTGAAGCATTTTATTCCCGCTGGCTGCAATAATGCACAGTATATATATATATACTGCATTACAATTCATGAATTTATGCCATCTGGTAGACACGCGAAGCATTGCAGCCTATTAAATCCTAATCATTATCATTTAACAGATCAGCCGCCCATCAGCCAGGCATGAACCCAGGCTGGGAAGGCAAATGCAACGGGGCTTGTCAGAGGTGAGGAGTGGCGCATTCCAGGTATCTGCCAGGTACATACCGGGTATTTGCTCGAATAAAGTGTGTCGGTGCAGTAGTAGACATTAGTGAAGCCATTTGGGCCGGGAGACTTAGTGATTTTTAATGATTTGACCGCCTCTTCCAGTTCCTCTTTTGAAATCTCAGCGTTGAGGACTGTGTTTTCCTCCTCCGTTAGTGTGGGAAGCTGACACTTATCTAAGTATTGTGCTATTAATTCGGATGCTACTGATTCAGGACGGCCTTTTTTGGATCTTAAGTTATAAAGTTCGGTGTAAAATTTTGTGAATTCGGCTGCTATTTTATTGTCACTATGTTGTATCTCACCAGACCTACTCTTGATCGCCGTGATTTGGGACCGTTTATGCACCCCTCTTAATTTAGTCGCTAAAAGTCTGTCTGCTTTGTTACCTTTATCATAATATTGTTGGTTGGTCCACTTGAGGGCTTTCTCAACATCCTTCAGCTGGATTTGTCTAAGTTTTGCTCTAGCTGTTGTTAATGTCTTATATATTTTTTTTGAGGGGTTAGCTTTATGAGCTTGTTCTATTATTTTGATATCATCTGTGAGCTCCTTTATTAGTTTTTGGCGGGCTTTTTTCCTGTGGGATGCGATGGAGATGATTTTCCCTCTAATGGTTGCCTTATGGGCTTCCCACAGGATTGCTGGTGAGGAAACGGATCCTGAGTTTAAAAAAAAGTAGTCTCGAATAGCAGCTCTGATCTCTCTTTCTATCTCAGGATGGTTGAGTAGTGAGTCATTTAGCCTCCATGAGTAATTTATTGTCTTTTCGAAGGGCGTTGTCAAGGTTATGGTAATCGGGGCATGATCAGACCATGTGATCGGTCCTATGTCGGAGTCGGTTGTAGCCGCCACTACATTTTTTGTGGCCAGAAAGTGATCTATTCGAGAGTAGGTCTGGTGAGGTGCTGAGTAGAAGGTATAGTCTCTCTGGCCCTGGTGTTGGGTTCTCCAGATGTCCACTAGTGAAAACTCGCTCAAGATTCCCCTAAACCTTTTCCCTGTGATTTGGGAGGGGGTTGTACGGGGTTGTACGTTGTACGTTTTTTTTACGTAAGTCCTCAGTCCACAGGTGGGGGGGCGAGGGCATGAGTCAGGCAGTTTAAACATTTCACATTTTTTGTACATCATCTGTTATGTAACATTACATCATGGTCCCATTATGCACAATTTGGGGGGGGTGGGGAGGGGTGGTGGGGGGTGGGGGGGGGGGGTGGGGGGTGGGGGGGGTGGGGTGGGGTGGGGGGGGGTGGGGTGGGGGGGGGTGGTGGGGGGTGGGGGGGGGGTGGTGGGGGGGGTGGTGGGGGGGTGGGGGGTGGGGGGGGGGGTGGGGGTGGGGGTGGGGGGGGGGGGGGCTGGAGAGGTCAGGGGAGAGGGGTAGGGGGGGGCGGGTGTGGGGGAGGGGGGAGGGGTTTGACAGAGCCACTCCGACAATATGGGCATTTCACATTTTTGTTTGCTGTGTCTGTTGTACAACCCTATATACTAAACATACTATACACTGTCTGGAAATTAGCCTAGACACATTTAGTTTTCCTATGAGCCTTTGCTTCCTCTAGGTGCTTTTCCAAGGGAGAACATAGGTACATATCATTTATTACATATATTTTTCAACTTTTGAATAACATCCGGGGGGGGGGCGTGAAGGGGGGGGGGGTAGGGAGTGGGGGGGGGGACGGCGGGGGGGGGGGGGAAGAGGGGGGGGAGGGGGGGGGACGGTGGAGGGGTGGTGTATGGGGGGGGGAGGGGGGGGGACAAAGGGGAGGGGGGGAGGGGGGGAGGGAGATGGTGGGGGGAGGGGGGGGGAAGGGTTGATGAAACATTTCCAGCAGTAAGGACATTTCACATTTTTGTATGTTGCCACAGTAGTACCACTTTATCCAGTGAGTGTCTTATGTGCTGTTTGAAAATCAGTAAGGGCACTTTTAATTTCCTTATGTATTTTTGCTTCTTCTGACTGCTATCCTACGGGAAGATATAGGTGTACCTCCCCCGTTTCGTGTACCCCTTAGCTTTTATTTAGTACTAGGGGGGGAGGAGGGGGAGGGGGGGGTGGGAAAGCATAGGTGCATCTCACCCCATGTATATACTCCTTAGCTTTTTGTTTAATACTGGGGGGGGGGATAGGAGGGGTGGGAAGGCTTAGGTGCACCTCGCCTATTGCCTATGCTTCTCATCTTTTATATAATTCTGGGGTGGGGGTGAGGTGGGGGGGGGTGGGGGTGAGGTGGGGGGAGGGGGGGGTAGGGGGAGGTGGGTAGGGGGGAGGAGGGGGGGGATGACTGAACATTTCAAACAGTGTGGGCATTTCACTTTCTTGTATGTTGCGTCTCTCGTACCAATCTATGACATAAATATACTGAGTACTGCCTGGCAATCGGCCGGGGTCCATTTAGTTTCTTAAATATCCCTGCTTCCCCCGGGTGTTATTCCACGGGGGGGCATGGGTACACCTCTTGTTTCGCATGTACTTCTCAACTTTTATATAGCACCGGGGGGGGGGGAAAAGGGGGGGGGAGAGGGGGGATGTGTATGGGGGGGGGGGGCAACGACCCACTTCCAACAGGACAGGTGTTTCCCAGTTTTATATATACTCTCTATGATCCTCTGGGAGTCGTTCCAGGAGTGAGGGAAGTATGATGGGGGACATAGGGGTATTTTATTTATTGTTTACACTTCTTTACTTTTATGTATGGGGGGGGGAGGCTATGTGCTTAGGTTATGGTTGAAATGGGGAGAGGGGAGGGGGGGGGGTGGGCTGTGGGGTGCCTTCCATAGCATAACATTTTATTACTTTACTCACGGCCTTCAGGGCGCTAAACCTCAGTCTGTGTTTTTGCGTCCCTTAAGTCAGCTCGGGTGGTTCAGTTCCCCTGGGCCACAGTTGTTCTTCATCGCCCGAGCCGGTGTGCTCCTCGTCGGTCCGGGCCCACCCGCCGACGAGCCATACCCCCCCCCCCCCCGCACCCCAAGCAAAAGAAAAGACCATCTCGAAAAATCGGGGCAGCTGGCTTGAGAGAGGGGGGGGGGGGGCACACAACCCCGCGGGGCCACCAGAGAGACTGGAGGCTGGGGCTCAGCAGAACAAGGCCGAGGACCCGGCTCTCCTAGCGTATTGGGATTGGGGAGATTACGCTCCTGCTCCATCCGATCGGGCCGGGTGTGCACCAGGGTTTCAAAGCAGCTGGCGGGATCAGCTCCGGTGCCCTCGCGGGAGTAGATAACACGTGGCTCAGTGTGGGGAGCGGTGTCCAGTGTCGTCTCGATCGGGAAGTCGGCAGCTCCTCTCCAGGTACTGCTCCGGTACGATGGGGTGTCTTCCAATGTGGTCGTGGGCCCCCCATCCTCCTCGGGATCACTTAGGGAAGGGGGGGGGGTGTTGTTTGAGTGCGGTGGCGGCTATTACTGCTTGTCCCTGGAGTGCTGGGCCTCGATCCTCTCTGATATCCGAGGCGGGTCTCCTGCTGCTTCACTAGATGACGGGTTGTCTGGTAGCCATCCTTGTGGAGGAGTTAGGCCCAAGGCCTTTGCAAATGGGGCCATGTCCACGGGGTACTTCAGGGACAGGAACTTTCCGTTTCTGTTCACCGATAACTTAAACGGGAAGCCCCATCTATACAGTATTCCCTTCTCACGAAGAAAGTTAGTCGGCGGCTTTAACTCCCGTCTGCGGTCTCTTGTTGCTTTTGACAAATCATTGTAGACTTGTAGGGTCTCATTTTGAAATTTTATTTCTCCCATATCTCGGCATGCTGAGATGATTTTTTCTTTGGAGGTGTATTTATGCATTTTTATTATTATGTCCCTTCTTCGTTTTGGATCATCTGACTTGGGTCCCAGCGCACGATGGGCTCTGTCCATTTCTAACTCCTTTTCTTCCAGCTCCCCGCAGACCAAATTGAAGAGCTCCAGGAGGTAAGGCCTGATCTGTTCCTGCGTGACCGACTCTGGAACACCCCTCACACGGATGTTCTGTCGCCGGTCACGATTATCCTGTTCCTCCATGCCTTCCTTGAGGAGGGAGATCTCTTCCCCTAGGCAGCTGATCTCTTCTTCTGCCTCTCCCTGTCTTTGTAGGGATTCGGAAAGCCTGTTCTCCAGGGACGTGGTCTTTTCTGTCAGCCCTGATATTTCTCTTCTAATGTCGCTCACTGCAGCCCGCAATTCCGTTTGGAAGGAAGTTTTGAGTGTAGCAGCCATGCCTGCCATCAGTTCCTCCAAATATGCCCTGGTTATTTTGTGTTCTGGGCTTGTAGGGGTTTTTTCGCTTGGCTGGGTCTTTTTCCCAGATTGGGAGGTAGCACCATGCGGTCCGCCGCCATCTTGGGGATTCATAGTGCCGTCCTTCCCCCGCTGAGACGGTGAAAAAAATTTAGTAACAGGGTGGTTATTCGCTTTTTTCGTTTTTGACATCCCCCTTCTGTTTATTTATCCGGAGGGACTAATTTCATCCGGAAATTTTAAGTTTGAGTAGGGGTTTTTGCGCTGTTTAACCCGCGGGTTTCAGGAGCTCCTCTAACAGCCGTCCATGTCGGGTGACGTCACCGGAAGTTCCCCTTATATATATTTTCTTTAACTGTGCACGCAATGTCTTGTATATAATGTATACCCTGTTCATTTATGTAACTGTATTTGTAACCATGTATTATTTGTTTTACTCTGTGCCAAAGGACATACTTGAAAATGAGAGGTAACTCTCAATGTATTACTTCCTGGTAAAATATTTTATAAATAATAATAAAATACACAGCCATGTGAAAGGAAGCCAGAACCAACTATACAGCCATGTGAAAGGATGCAATTGTCAACTACACAGCCATTTCAAATGATGCCATTTCAAACTATGCCACTGCTAACACCAGAAACTGCTATAGTGAGACCCATAATGTTACGTGGTCGTGGCAGAGGTCGCACACGCCTACAACGCACACCTTCAACGCAACGTCCATTGACTAGATCTCAAACATTGCTGTCTAAAAATTAATAAATATTGTCATGTTCAAAGTACTTGTGAACTTATTATTGCCTCATACAAACACAACATTGTATGTGTTGAAAATACATACATTACCATAGTTAATTTTATTGTTTAATGTTTTAGAAGCACACTTTGATTAACTAACAAGTACATGTTAATACATTGTACTACATCACTTAAATCCATTTATATAAGAACTGGACAAACCTGGGTTTCATACATGATTTAACTAACAAATAGACTGCTATGACATTAGACACTAAAAGGTGTAATGACAACTATGTTGTATGCCAACAATTTCGTTGCAAACAATTGATAATATTGTGACCATGTGGAGCATTCATACTATGTGCACACTCTAAAAACCTCGTTGTAATCAAAAAGAACAATACAGATTTATGTAACGTAAGCTATGTATTGGCAAAATATAAAGTAATGTAAATTAGAACACTGACAAAAGTACATAAGATTATAACAGAATCTGTGTGTATGTGTGTGTGTGTGTGTGTGTGTGTATATGTATATATATATATATATGTAGAGGTATCAGTACCGTGTTAGCCGAGCTTCAATAATCAAAAAATAAATAGATGATACCGTTCTGTGGCTAACAAAATGCTTTTATTTGTGCGAGCTTTCGAGATACACTGATCTCTTCTTCCGGCGATGTTACAATGAATGAAGCAAGCAAAAGCTATACTATAAACAGTGTCTATTGGAATGTTATCTGTGCTGGTCCTTCCCCCGGTGTGGATGTGTTTTATGGCTGGAGGTGTCAAAAGGTTCCTGAAAGCAAGTGATGAAAGAGTGTGTATGTGTATCAGTGTGAATTAACATGAATGGAGAGCCCACAGTATATACAGTGCTTTACAAAAGGTGTGTGTGGAGTGCGAGCGGATATAAATGGTGTGGGTGGGTGTGGAAATGTGAGAGTAAGTAGCATAACTAAAAGTGTGTGTGGATACTATGTGGTCCCTATTGGTGTATAGGGATGGAAAAACAAGGAGTATAAGTATGTGTGAGAGACAGCTGTGTGTGCATACATATAGCACAGTATGTACAGACATGGCCTATAGCGCTCATGGGAAGAGAGTTCACTTGTGTCAGTAATGACTCATAAAATTTCGATCTCTGTTTAGGCCACTGCTAAGTGTCCCGAACAGTTGCATAAATTTGTATTCAGTGCAACCGTCTCTCTTTCGGTGTTTTAAGATTACCTTTGAGTATGGCAATCCTCAGATCGTTCATCTTATGGCCAGAGTCAGAGAAATGTTCGCCAACAGGACTGTCTCTTGTGGGTACAACCACAGAATTGTAGACCAACCAAATTCACAAACACACCAGAATACCAAGAATTGATCTCCTTGAATACAAACAGAAGGAGACAAGAGACAGGGTACCTTTGGTGGTCACATATAACCCACACCTAGGAGCCCTACGCAAGATCGCCAGGAAACTACAACCCATCCTCCAGGATGATAAAAGACTGCAACAGTTCTTCCCTGAAGCACCCTTATTATCATACAGACAACTCCATAATCTCAAGAATATTATGGTGAGGAGTAAAGTATTCAGCAGTACAACTGAATGCGGGACACAACCATGCCAGGACCCAAGATGCAAAACCTGCGCAATGCTCTACACAGCGGACACAATACAAATACCACACAGGAATCGGGAATACAAAATCAGAGGAAGGTTCACCTGCTCCTCCAGCAATGTCGTGTACCTCATCAGTGCATGAAATGCCCAGGGGGCTGCTACTACATAGGTTGAGACAGGGCAGGGGCTAAACAAGAGAATTAACCTGCACCGCCACAGCATCACACGCGGAACAAGAGACAGTCCTGTTGGCGAACATTTCTCTGACTCTGGCCATAAGATCTGAGGGTTGCCATACTCAAAAGGTAATCTTAAAACACCGAAAGAGAGACGGTTGCATGAATACAAATTTATGCAACTGTTCAGGACACTTAGCAGTGGCCTAAACAGAGATTGAAATGTTATGAGTCATTACTGACACAAGTGAACTCTCTTCCCATGAGCGCTATAAGCCATGTCTGTACATACTGTGCTATATGTATGCACACACAGCTGTCTCTCACACATACTTATACTCCTTGTTTTTCCATCCTTATACACCAATAGGGACCACATAGTATCCACACACACTTTTAGTTATGCTACTTACTCTCACATTTCCACACCCACACACACCATTTATATCCGCTCCCACTCCACACACACCTTTTGTAAAGCACTGTATATACTGTGGGCTCTCCATTCATGTTAATTCACACTGATACACATACACACTCTTTCATCACTTGCTGTCAGGAACCTTTTGACACCTCCAGCCATAAAACACATCCACACCGGGGGAAGGACCAGCACAGATAACATTCCAATAGACTGTTTATAGTATAGCTTTTGCTTGCTTCATTCATTGTAACATCGCCGGAAGAAGAGATCAGTGTATCTCGAAAGCTCGCACAAATAAAAGCATTTCGTTAGCCACAGAACGGTGTCATCTATTTATTTTTTGATTATATATATATATATATATATATATATATATATATATATATATATATATGCAAATACAACTGTATGCTCATCTGCATGTCTTAGGCAGGTCTGCAACCCCGCCTTTCTCCATCATCACCCAGCATACAGCACTTCCACTGCAGCAAGGGATTCTGGAAAATGACATGCAAATGAGCACACAGTGTCACTTTTTGCCTCAAAAACCATTTTTTTTTTCAACTTCAAAATTTTTATTGGGTTTCACACCAAAAACATTATGCCACATCCCATTGTAAACGATTTGAAACCCCCCGAGGTTTACCCTTTTCCTTCTCACTATCGAGGGTAAAGTCACTCAAGAGCAACGAGGGACTAACAACATACACTCACAAGACTAGACAAACCTGACTTACTGGACCAGAGACTAGACAACAGAGGAAAAAACACCAAAGGGGGGAAAAGGAGAGGAGGGGGGAGGGGGGAAGGGAATGGACTGCCACCCTTTTCTTTGGTAGTGGAAGAACTGCTGTCGGTCCGTAAGGCGCCCTTCTCTGTGGCCCCTGACGACTCCACCTCTTGGTTCCATTTCGAATAGTTGGGTGGGGATCCTACCTGTCATGTGCCTATGTTATAGTATGTTCCGCTCCGTCACCAGAGAACGCACTTGTGTGTATTATAGCAAAATCGTGCTGGCATCTACCCCGGGGATGTCGGATTGGGTGAGCCATGGCTCCCATACTTTTAAGAAATTTCGGCCAGAGTCATTGACCCAGCTAGTCAACTGTTCCATCTGGCAAACTTGCCACAATCTGTTTCGAATTTACTAACTAACTACTAGCTACTAACTTTTGTTTTATATATATATATATATATATATATATATATATATATATATATATATATGCAAATATAACTGTATGCTCATCTGCATGTCTCAGGCAGGTCTGCAACCCTGCCTTTCACCATTATCACCCAGCATACAGCACTTCCACTGCAGCAAGGGATTCTGGGAAATGACATGCAAATGAGCACACAGTGTCACTTTTTGCCTCAAAAATCATTTTTAACAGGGTTCCCTATAGGCTTAAGCTTGCTGCATGGTCACAGCTTTGAGCACAGCCAGGGTTAAGGTGTATACCCAGAAAACCACCCACAGACAGCTGTTTCGACCTTAATGGGTCTCATCAGTGTGGGGTTGATTTTAACTGGATATGCAAAGAGGCTATGGGATAGGCTATACCATAATACTGAGTTAAGTTATGGTGAGTAAAAAAAGTGACAAAAACCCTCCACAGGAAAGCAAATATGCAAATACAACTGTATGCTCATCTGCATGTCTTAGGCAGGTCTGCAACCCAGCCTTTCCCCATCATCACCCAGCATACAGCACTTCCACTGCAGCAAGGGATTCTGGGAAATGACATGCAAATGAGCACACAGTGTCACTTTTTGCCTCAAAAACCATTTTTAACATGGTTCCCTATAGGCTTAAGCTTGCTGCATGGTCACAGCTTTGAGCACATATATATGTATATATATACATATATATATATATATATATATATATATATATATATATATATATATATATATGTGTGTGTATATATGTGTATATATATATATTATATATATATATATATATATATATATATATATATATATATATATATATATATATATATATATATATATATATATATATATATATATTAGAAAAAAGAAACATACAGCGCAATCACACAGGGATATCTAACCAATTATTACCACTTATAGATATAGTATTACAGAGTAGATCCCAAAAGGATCAAAAAAGGCTCCTCATATGTCGAGCACTCAATGTTGGGGTACAGTAGTAAGACTCACAGTGGTCTATCGGTTTAAATACCGTTGATAGGACAATATTAGGCCCATCTTAACCGGAAATAGCTAAGAAAAATAATAAAGTTTTTTTTCAAATAATTTCAGTTAGTGAGGTTAAAAACACATATAAAACATTCAAACATTAAAAAAAACCATTATGAAGTGGTAAGGTGAGCAATCAATCAATTAGTATCAATGTAATATACAGGTTTAGTTGCTCTCCACAGACGTCTTATTGCAGAATATAATTATTCCTAGACAAGCAGGTAAGTATCCCTTTAAGCCTATGCAGTGAAAGTTCACGATGTGTATAATTATAGGCAAGGTGGTATCAGAAGCAATGTGTAAACCTCTGTTACCAGGTGTATATACCAGCTCAGGAATGGTAGGCAAACTGCAACACAGTCTAAAATGCGGTACAACGGGTGCAAGGGGCTCCGCTCCAAAGGAAAGGAAGTATATTAGGAACGTCTTTGAATCTGTGTCCTTGGATCCTACGACACTTCTTTTCAGCCAAGTCTCCTCCTCATGGGTGGTGATGTATATATAGGGAGAGGCAAAGGACACACAGGATAGTGTAACACAGTTTTAATCATAAAAAAATAAAGAATCACAATAAGAAAAAAACTCACACTTTGTGAGCTCTTTAAAAACAATTGAGAATTTCAGAGTCTCTCACATTCATATGATATAGCAATTCCCAGCTGGGCTTAAAGCAGTCACTGATGACATATAGGTATTCCTATACACCCGAGTTGTTATCCTGGTGTATGGTATTGTGTAGAAATACTGTTCAATAGCATTGATCCTCTCAGTACTAATAAGACCTAGTGCAGTTCTCTTATGGTGAGTCCTATTCAGGTTTCTCACCGCACTTTCAGTACTCCTAGTACTCACGGTACTTGCGAGACTTTTAAGTCCTAGTATTTTTTTCCCACTCACAGGGCCTCATGCAGAGAGCATAGAATTTTAAAAATGGCGAATTTCATAAAAAATAGCTTTTTTGGAGAGTTTTATTCTCCATATGCAGAAAAGTGCGAATTCTGCTATGTTTAACATGGATGCGTGTGGCGAGTTTAAATTGGCGAGATGCGCGCTTCAGAAACGTGTAAAAACAAATTCGCGCCTTTTTTTCCCCCTTTACTATAGGCGGCGAGCGCCATCTTGCCATATTTTCGTGGCGCGGCAAAAATGCGAGAATCGCGCCTTTTTTTGGCGCGAACAGCCGCTACTTGCCGTTCGCACCTCTCTGCATTCGGAGAGTTTTAAAAATGGCGCGATGGAGGTTCTCGCCAGCCGCGAGGCGAGTTTTAAAAATAGAAAAAAAAAATGGCGCGTTTTTCGCAACTCGCCATTTTATGCCGTTTTCTGAAGGAAATTGAACAAAAAATGGCGAGTTTTGAAATAACGATGCTCTCTGCATGAGGCCCACAGCGTGTGTCACTGCCACAGCTCTCCAGCTCTCCAGCATTTAGCAACCGGTTCCTCCATCCTCTATGCTCCTCCGGTACCTCCGTCACTGCACTCCCACGTGGGGCGTCGCTGATGCCGGGATCAATAGTATACCAAAAATAGTTTAAAAAATGTTTAAAATACGTTTAAAAAAAAACATGTAGCCCTTAACACTACCATCCACTAATGTGCCTCTAAACACTGTATAGTCCACACCCTAATCTCGATCTCTCTCTCTCTCTCTCTCTCTCTCTCTCTCTCTCTCTCTCTCTCTCTCTCTCTCTCTCTCTCTCTCTCTCTCTCTCTCTCTCTCTCTCTCTCTCTCTCTCTCTCTCTCTCTCTCTCTCTCTCTCTCTCTCTCTCTCTCTTTCTATAGATGTATATATATATATATATATATATATATATATATATCTATCTAGATAGAGATTTGGAGATAGAGATATGTAGATACAGATAGAGATATCTAGATAGAGATATAAAAAAAAAAAATATATATATATATATATATATATATATATATATATATATATATATATATATATATATATATATATATACACAGTGGTTGACAAATCACCAAAAAATCTACTCGCCACACAAAAAAATCTACTCGCCACCTAGTACCAAACGTGTGCTGCAAATGTGCAAACGTGCAAATGTATAGGTTTATCGAACACTGTATATATATATATATATATATATATATATATATATATATCTAGAGACATATATACAGTGGCGAAACTGTTTATTCTAATTCGGCTAGAGTCGCAAGCTGTGAGGTGTCCCGGCTTTTGCAGTGAATTCCCTCGGCGTGCCGCGCGTCACCGATGCGCGGTCATGCTTCATCAGGAGCGTGCGCGCACGGTGTGCGTGCCCAGGGCTCCCCGAAGGGAGCCCTGGTGTCCCGCGATGTGGGGGATTGCGGTAGGGGGCACCGGGGGACCCGGCGTACCCGGAGAGGGGAAGGGGAAGCCCCGATCGGAGGACCGATCCTCCGAGGCTCCGGCGCGCGCCCGGGACACCTCGGCACGCCCGGTATCTGTCGCGGCCGAGACCGGGTAAAGGTTAGAATAAACTCGGCCGCGACAATATAGAGATGTACAGTAGATATGTAGCTTCCTATAATTTCACATACAAACATATATTTTTTTGACAAGATAGTTAGACAAACTGGTGTTACATGCAAACAGAAATCACTGTCACACTATTTTGACCCTGTGTATATCATCATCTTTCATGGTTTTTCGATTATACATTTATGTAAGGTATTATTTTGGATATGAAGTGATATACAAGTGTCATGATTTTTGTGTTAACTATACAGTGCTGTAAGGAAATTTCACATTTTAAAACGGTCTTATAAAACAGTCTACAGCTGCTTTGGGACGCAGATAAGAAACACACATGAGGTATTGTGTTTTAACCTTGAAGTCTACAGCAGACATAGAAGAAAAGTAACAAAGTTTCTCAGGAAACATGCTTTACGTAAAAGATTCTCACAACATTTTATGTTTGAAACAGAAAGGTCGCTTCAAAAGTGCACTCCTGGTCGTCCTGCTGAAACCTATGCGGTCATAATATACAAAGCAATTAAATTTCAGCCGGATGAAAAAGCAACAGTTCATCAAATTTATCAATATATCTGTCACGGTAGCTTATGACAAGATATAATGAACACCAAATATCTGGGTTGAACTGAACGAGGCTTAGATATAATAAAATATATTTATTCCTTAAAAAGGTGAACACAGCAATATAGTACAATTAACAGACAAGAAGGTAACACTTACTTAGGGTTGGGGAATGGAGAAGTATCAGCTAGCAATTCTCCAGCAATCCGGTGACATTCCAGATGGTATCAGAAGAAGAACTCAAAACTGTAGGGTTGACACAGTTTATATACCTGTGTAACCCTATTCTTAACATTGAATACAGACTATTGGTGAGCAATTATCTGTATCCAATCCCTAACGTGGAGACACAGATTAACCCATGCCCCCCAGCTAATTAGCCCATGTGTACTGGGACTCTATGGGTAGCCCCATAATTAAATCAGGGGCAACGACCAGTCTACCAAATGAAGTATCTGCATTGTTTGTAGGTGCAGACATAACACTTACAAACCCCTCCAGTTTGATGATTCTCCACCCTCAGGTAACAATTAGAGTGGCAGAGTCTGCTGATTAGTACTTGGTCGGTTGATTAGTACTTAGTGTAAACAATCAGGCAGTTAACTTTTGATCACAGTGCTTAGGCTCAATCAGCCGGCTGCCCTTCCTGACCTATTTAGCATAGCAGATGGAGTCTGCATTTTTCAGAGCAGATCCAAAATACCATACATATACCCTTTAATATCTACACATATTAATAAGTTCCATTCTGGTGGGCTCAGTGGGTCGAAATTTGCCAGTTTTTAATGCCTACAGTGACTCCACATATTGTCCAAATATCAACTCTCTGTGACCTCCAGAACTGGAGATACAGAAATGCACTTTAAAACATTAAAATACAGGATTATAATGAAACATGGGAACAGGGGAACATACATTTTCCTGACATGACAAGGTATAAGCCACATTCCTGGACCGCAGTCCAGTTAACCCCTTGCCTCCCTGGTGAGGTCAGGGGGTGGCCATATGGGGTGCAACCCCTTTAATACCGGGCCAACACCCTCTCCCTCTACAAAATCGTCGACAACTACGAATTCTACAGAGTCTACTAATCATAAAAAATTGAAAAATGTTATAAGACATACGTTGTGCAAAGAAAGGTGTAAACAAGGCGCTATGTCCTACATACACTGGCGACACACTTTATTCGAGCTTGGCTAGTCCCACGAATTCGGGTATACCCGGGTGTATTGAGGTTTGTGACTGTTTTCTGCCCGAGTGCATTGAGTTATTTTCCAAGCAGGGATTGAAGCATTTTATTCCCGCTGGCTGCAATACTGCACAGTATATATATATAAACTGCATTACAATTCATGAATTTATGCCATCTGGTAGACACGCGAAGCATTGCAGCCTATTAAATCCTAATCATTATCATTTAACAGATCAGCCGCCCATCAGCCAGGCATGAACCCAGGCTGGGAAGGCAAATGCAACGGGGCTTGTCAGAGGTTAGGAGCGGCGCATTCCAGGTATCTGCCAGGTACATACTGGGTATTTGCTCGAATAAAGTGTGTCGGTGCAGTATATCAAGTGACAAAATGTGATTTTTAAAGTGCAATATAATGACTCACAAATGATAAAACCAATAAATCAAATGTAATACCCCCCTGCTACAACCCTCCGGTGGGGTTGTTTTCACTCTTCCCCAAATTGTAGAACTTGTATCACACGATTCAGGGGGAGCATAGGGGAAAAAACATAAAAATACTTTAAGTGCAGTGGTATATACAGTGCTAGGAATAAATCCTATTCAACTTGGCTCCTGTGTTATTCCTACTCACAAGAAGTTAGAAGTTTTCGGGCATTAGAGATCAAATACTGTAGGCAGATGAGAAGAGATCACTGGTCACCTTCACTCAGGGGATATACCTCAGTGAGAGAGGGAGAAGAACACACATAGCACAGATCTGGTGGCAATAACCTTTAATCAAAAACGAATAAAAATGAACACTTACAGTGTCTCAAAATTAAAACAGCATTTCTAGCTTAAAAGCTAAGCGACGCAGCCTAGATAGAAATCCACGCTGTCTCTCACCACACCATCTCCCTCTGGAGCTATGATCGGATTGCCACCTCCGTATGCGGGCGTCACTGCGTCACTTCCGGTCGCGGGACGATGTCGTCACTTCCGGTCGCGGTGTTACAGCGATTCGTAGGTGTATGCGTGGAGTACAGGGGCACCTTCTTCCACAGCAGCGTCACATTGTGGATGGTACAGCTGGTGTGGTGAGAGACGGCGTGGGTTTCTATCCAAGCTGCGTCGCTTAGCTTTTAAGCTAGAAATGCTGTTTTAATTTTGAGACACTGTAAGTGTTCATTTTTATTCATTTTTGATAAAAGGTTATTGCCGGCAAATCTGTGCTATGTGTGTTCTTCTCCATCTCTCGCTGAGGTATATCCCCTGAGTGACGGTGACCAGTGATCTCTTCTCATCTGCCTATTTGATCTCTAATGCCCGAAAACTTCTATCTTCTTGTGAGTAGGAATAACACAGGAGCCAAGTTGAATAGGATTTATTCCTAGCACTGTATATACCACTGCACTTAGAGTATTTTTATGTTTTTTCCCCTATGCTCCCCCTGGATCGTGTGATATAAGACATACGTTGAGCATTAGGAAAAACTTTATTAGAACTGTCTTACGTCGTGGCCAGAGGATTGGATTCTGGAAAGTAGACGTCACAGTGTTGGATCGTAGGACAAATCTATTATTAAGGAGAGAAGACAGGAGTCATATGAGTTCACGGAGCGGGTTCTCATATGAGGAAAACCAACATTACGGGACACAGTATGACCAACAAGAGCAAGAAAATTACTTTTCAAACTTTAATAACTGTCCTCAAGAATACCAGGATGCATGTGAACACACAAGCACAAATACGTTCATTGATCAGCCATAGTACCTGGCTACAAACATGGAGTACGGGTAAAACTAAGTTTACAACAATATACATTTGCATCACAATTCAATGCTTGACTACAATATGTACGGACAGGAGATGACAGCCATTCACAATGGATTTCAGCAAGGACATGGAGTCGTGGAACCCTGGTAAATATAATTTCTTAACACTTTATATACATGTAAAATTACTTCTAACAAAGTTATTGCATAATTAGCATATCATATACTATGCATTTGTTACAATACTCACACACATGTTTAACAACAACATATGTAATGGTGTGTCAAATTTATTCAATATTTGTATATTACACTGAAACATACGTATGAAAAAAATGATGCATTGAGGTATTGTTTAGGCACACGATTTGCATTTCAACAATCAAACTGAGTAAGGAATGTGAGTTTTTTATATAAACATTGTTATTATGTTCGTAAGTTCAAAAAGTATTGTGCAAATTACATCGATTTAGCGCCGTCATGTGACGTGTTAATTTGTCATTGGACGTGAAAAAATCTTCACTATGCAAAGATACATTGATCCGTCCTCTTCACATCCACGCGCAAATGTTTGTTTCGTCTGTATTGTGATATTCTCCTTGCGGACGCGCGTTCCTTTGTTAACGCACGTGCACGTGAGGCATGCTTTTCATGTATATAGTGCCGTGAGATGCAAATCATGTGTATGTGTGACTATATTTTAGCGCCGCTGGCTGCGCTAAAATGTATGTGTATGTATGCATGTATGCGTGGATGTGTGTGTGTGAGAATGATTGCATAAGCGAGGAAATAATTTTGTACATACAAAGATTGTATAGTACAAAATTCGCGGCACGACTTACATTAACTCACTGAACCCATGCACACACATATACACACACATACATACATACACACACACATACACACACACATATAAACATCCATTCCTACATATATACACATACACACATATCCACACATATACATACATTGTAGCGCTGAAAGCTGCGTGAATATCTACATTTATTCATGTTCACCGACGTCTGTCGGCTCCCGTCTCCCTGCCAGTGGGAAGGTGCGTACTGAGCCTTTCCACACTGAGGGCCGGGACTTACACGCACAGCGCACACCGAGCCGTGCGCACATGGCAGTGACCACAGCCTTAGAGCGTACTTGTAGGCTGTCAACATGGGTCCGCACTACTTGCGGAAGCGTGCATAGGCAAAGTACATGCTATCCCTGTCCCTAACAACCGTGCGGCCTGTTCATATTGTCGCCACGGACCTAGTTCGCCGTCATTGGAGGAAACGTTCACATGACGTATTTACTTTACAATCATCATTTCTTTAGGATTCACCTTCCGTTTATGCGCGCACAAGCGACAATACAGTGGTATGTTTGGTGCGCGACTATTGACCACTTCATGCGTTCCATAGTGATCCTTAGAGGGGCGTAGTTTGAGCGTAGTTCGGAAGCGGTGTTGTCCCGGCCTGCAAAAGGGTGCTGCGAAACAACACACATGCCCTCTCCTGCTTGCTCACCCCTTACTCCACAACACTATTATAACGCTGAGCATTTCAGAAAGCCATTACTCGTGCACATATATCACACGCGTAGCGATAGCAAGGATGTGTGATATTGCATAGTGTTGTGCGTCCCGCGCCGCACGTGAACATAAACTGCGCACTGAGTTCATATAGCACACTGCAATGCACGCGCAGCTAGGAGGAGTAGCGTCAGGTTAGCCAGCACTTATATACAATGTCCGCGCGCACACGCAAGGGAGTGTTGAGCCAGCTGGCAGTGACAAACATGATGTGGCACCCTTACCGGTGCTACTATAAATGTATGTATGCGTTAATGATTTTGCATTTTGAATGCAACATGTTAAAACATCTTTTTGAAACATAACACAATGAAATATATGACTTTACACACTACGGTCAGGCATCTAACGGCTCAATAACATGTTAAATAATGCGCCATTAGCACGTGCGCATGCATTAAATAGCGGTATTTGACTACACTGTAATGGCGCGGATGAATACACAAATATACATTTGGACTTGCCGTTGTCTTGATTGACAACGGTCACGGACGTGCGCGCTCGTCAAAACTATAAAAACGTACGTCTTGCACAGCCAATTATAAGTCATAATGTCATAATATTTTTCAACAAGAACTGTGAAAACACGTGAGTGTTTCACATAATGGTGCTGACCAACATCATTTACGTATTGAACGCTAGCCACACAACATGCCCCCCTGCGCGGGAACATATCATACTCAAATCCGCATGCACAATCATGGCTGATTACCTCACTGCGCACAAGTGCCATCGCTGGGGATACATGCCTGCATGCATACTTTGTGTTAACAGATACATCAATTTTCCCAAATGTTATTCCCGCACGCATCACTGAATACATAATTACTATAGCAAGATATTTACGCTGTCTTTATGTAATGTCATTTCAGATAACTTCTTTAGACATGGGGAACCATCAAATGAGAATGGAAGAATGGAAAGTGATGCGGACACATCATGTAGTTAGCTTGCTTAATAAATGTGAAAGCTTCATTAGATATTATGCACTATATTCAAACTACACTACTTTGTAAAGTCAAAATCTTTGTGCCTCATGCACGTGTGTGAATGTATTTTTGATTATATAGGACACACATAAACGTTAAATATATTACATTATATTATGAAGTGTGTATGTGTATAATTAAATGTACACTATTTTAGTATGAGTTTTTTCACTTTACACAACATTTTAATAGAATGTTGATCTAGCATATAACAAATCAATTGTTTTTAGTTACATACATTAAAAAGTGAATGACTATAATGGTCATCATTCATGATTAGATATTTTGAGATGCATGCAAAGCTTCATTAAACTGCACATAACTCTCGTACAACAGTTTGTGTGATAATTGTGTGCAAAAATATAATGAATACATAATTAATCTACAGGATTAGATAATTAACCTTCTACTTTGATAATGGACAATGTAAACTTTGTCTGGTGTAAGTTCATGATTAAGTAACATGGTGTTATGTAGTCAGTTTTACATGTAAGATGATGAAGTTATGTCACATACAATAATACGTATTATGTCCTATGTTGTACATGTTCACTTTGTTAGTACCTTAGTAAACATGATGTGGTAATAATGCATCAATGATCATTAGGACATTAAACTGAACAACATGAAAACAGGAAAGAACATTATGAACATGTAACGATCATGCCCACATGACACATTGTAGAATGTTGAACTTTTCAGGAGGTTATAATAAATAACAGTGAGATTTACATACCATAAACATGTGGCCACGTACACATAGCTTACCTTCTATACAGAAGGTTTCAGCTAAAACTATCCTATGTTTAGAAAAAAATAGTACAGGTTACATGCAAAAACATGAGACAGTATAAAACCATTTTTACATGTTAAATGTTAATGACCTGAGAAATAGGTGGCAATCACTTTACGCCGTGTCTCCACCCCACTGGCAGTCTGCTCATGATCCCCTGCAGCATGTACAGGAGGTTCCTCCTCGAGACCCTCATGTATGTTGCCTAGAATACTGTTACGTTGTGCTATGTTATGCAGAATGCAACAACTCATCACTATGTCAGCGACCTTTTCAGGCTTGTACTGTAGGGCACCACCTGATCTATCCAGACATCTGAATCAACTTTTTAACAGCCCAAACATCCTCTCAATAACTGAGTGAGTGGATATGTGTGCCGCATTATAACGCTCCTAGGCAGGGGATTGAGCGTTAAGCAGTGGGGTTAGGAGTCACGTTCGAATCCCATATCCTGAATCACCTATAATACAGCGCGAGAAAACATGATTGACAATCAGTATAACTATTGCGTGACAGAAATGTAAATATTCTGTGATATCACAACATACATTAGACAGACAATGTGGTTGTAGTACATGTGAAATATTTTAGTCTAATTGTAAGACTAATTTAGTCAAGCTAACATGCATATATGTAGTTTGGATATATATACATTCCCAAAGTTTCTTGGATACAAGGATGTGTGATGCTCCAGGCAGACATGTTCGTAACAATTCAATGTTACTTATGTTGCCTCCAGCTATGCTTCACATTATGTCACACATAAGTGCTGCATTCTGAAATTAATGTGTATATCTCAGTATATGACATGACATTTATATTCACACTTTTGCTTGAATAAAATTTTAATATATAACAATGGTGAATATCAGATTTCATACAGTATAATACATTTTAAATTCTAACAATGTATGTAATGATTATGTGTCCACAACACATACATATAAATAACTTCAGACACACGGTTATTTACATCATATTTACTCACCAACCAGCCAACCATGCCCATAAATACCAGCCTCAAATGCATGGAAGACTGATGATTGTTTCATAATATAGGAATCGTGGTTGGAACCCGGAAATCTGGCTACCACATTCAGAATTTTCATGTTGGCATCGCATACAACCTGCACATTCATGGAGTGAAAGTTTTCCTATTACGGTACGCATACTCCATTTCACCAGGCGTGATCAGAGCAACATGTGTGCAATCTATTGCACCCATCACGCATGGTAGACCAGCAATGCTATAAAAAGCATTCTTGAGTTCCAACCACTCTGTCTGCTCACTAGGAAAATGTATATAATTCCTAGCACGTCGATTCAGTGCACATAGAAACTGGGTAAGGGCCCACGAGATTGATGGCTGCGACACCCCACCTACTATGCCCACAGTTGTGTGAAAAGACGCAAAAGCAAGAAAATGTAATGAGATCTGCATTTTAACAAGACCAGGTACTGCATGAACTCTGTCTGTTAAGGGCTCTAAATCTTCTCTTAACTCTGCATAAAGAGCCAATATTGCTGATGAACTCAAACGATAACGAGTAATTATTTCAGCCTCACTCAGCCCCTCCAAATATGTTCGATGTCCCCTATCTCCCCCTCCCATGTCCCCTATCTCCCCCTCTCTCTCTTCCTCCCCTCTCCCCCTCTCTCTCTTCCTCCCCTCTCCCCCCTCTCTCTTCCTCCCCTCTCCCCCCTCTCTCTCTTCCTCCCCTCTCCCCCCTCTCTCTCTTCCTCCCCTCTCCCCCCTCTCTCTCCCCCTCTCTCTCCTCTGTCCCCTAAAGCCAAATTTCTATGTGCACACATAAAAAAACAAAAATCACTGTCACTATCGTAAGCCGCCATCTCTACCTGGAAGTAAGTTTGTCATTAGGTTCCTTTAAATATGGATCTAATTTAGTCACATGACTCAAAATCAGAACAGGTGTTAATCAAACTAATTAATTAACACTATTATACATGTTTTATATTTGTAATTAAAAATTTAGTTCTAGTTACAAAGTACCTATAACATAAAAGTCACTGCTATTATTTTAGATATTTTTTTTTGTTATAATACATTACAAAGTGTGTTGTTATCGCTATTGACTAGATTGTAGATTGTGGAACGCCTTACTCTTATGAAAGGCTTTCTCTCTTGATCCATGCACTGTCTGTAGCACTGTTATATCAGGAAGATCAAACATATTATGTAATTGGTGGACTGCTACAGAGAGAACACGTGTAAAAAAGAAAATGTGAGGCGCTTCTAATAGAGGTGCAATAAATGTGAATAATAAACTTTATAAAAACCTTTTATAAAAAAGTGCTCATTAATAATAATGATAATAATAAATAAAATATATTTATATTAAAGTGAACTTCGCTGCTCAACCCTCTGTGGAGAAGATACAATACCTCCTGTTGTGGATTGTAGGGAGAAGCTTGTGGGGAGCGCAGATGTCACCATACTGCTGCGGCCAAGTTTATTCGAGCATTTGCCCGTTCTTGGCCGCAGCAGTAGCCTGGCGCGCGCCCGAGAGTGACGGGCGCGCGCCGAAGCAGCGGAAGAGCGCCCTCCGATCGGGGCGCTCTCCCTACCGCTGCCGGGTCCCCCGGGTCCCCCGGAACCCCCTGCCGCTGTCCCGCGATCGCTGGACACCAGGGCTCCCTCGGGGAGCCCCTGGAAGTACGTGCAGGGGGCGCACGCTCCCGAAGACGCGTGACCGCGGAGGGGCGGCCACTAGCAAGCCGGGAAATCTCCCGGCTTGCGGATCTGGCCGCAGTGTGATAAAGTGTGTCGGTAGTGTATGTGGGAAAAGAAATATAAATATATATATTTATATTTCTTTTCCCACATATGGTGACATCTGCGCTCCCCACAAGCTTCTCCCTACAGAGAGAACACACCTGAATTCCCAGAGACCATGATGAAGGGTGTGTGAGGTACCATTTACAATTATCATCAACAAAAATAGAGATCCTAATTTACTCACAAAATTATGTTGATCCTCAAATGTATTGATTCTTCTAAACATAATGAACTTGTTTGAAATAAGCCCTTCATCACCTTATGGGTTCATTGCAGGAATACAGCCCTTCATAACAGCAGTTCTCGATGGGCAAAACAAGGCCTGTTTTTATGTATATCCCTACATCAGCAAAAAGGAATACATTTGTTGTTTATTAATACTGAGCAAAGAATTGAGCCTGCATAAAGGTAATTAAGAGGTTACCAACATCAGGCAACAGCTACAAGGTGTCAACACACACGTGTAAATTATACCTGCTACTCACTAGAACATTAAAATAACAGACACAATTGTCGCTCATAAGGCAACAATAAACATTACAAAGCTAAGACGCACAAACACAACACACATACAAACATTATTTATTCGTTCAGACACATAAATAATAACACATGCAACGTGTGACTGCTGGCACTCGGGTGGTCACAGCATTTCCACAGCACACACACAAACCAGGGATATTGTCATGGACACACACACACACGTGCATACACGTCAAGTTACAAAGTGGCCTATAAATGCATTTTACATGCATCGGATGCATGTCGGGAGACTACAGGGCTGGTATTAATGGATTCCATCTCAGGAGACCCCCGGCCATGAATCAGAGGCAGGAAAAGTGCTTGTTTTTTCTAAGTCCAGACATATCGCAGCTCATCGACCCATCTCACCACCAATCTGCCAACTTTTTTGTGGTGGATTGGATTTGGGGAGAAAATCGTCTTTTTGACCAACGATAGGCTGCGATAGGCTGCGAGAACCGACTCGCGGGTCTCTGATTCGCGCGAGTTTATCAACCATCCGAAAATGGTCGATAAGCGGCTTATCGCCGCTCAGTCAGCGAATTTCGGATAGTGATAAAATTTTGCGTCGATACAGGCCGTTATCGAGCACATATCGAGGCTATCTGAATACGAGTACCCATTTTGGGCGATAAGTGCTCGATAAGGGCCTTATCGGGGCTTTCTGAATAAGGCCCAATGAGTTTTTGGAACGATGTACTCACCGTGGAACGATGCAATAAATATATTGACCATATTGCGACTGTGTTGCCCATTGTGATCGCGCGTAATGGGCAAGCATCAGGAAGGTAGTATGGTATAGTACTGTACTGTAGTATGGTAAGTACAGGCACACCAAGTACAGTACTGTATGATACAGGTAAGTATGGCACAGATTTTTTCTTTCCTGAGAGAGCAGCACTAGCCATCTGGTTACAACGTATTTAACAGTAGTCACAGTATACAGTAGTTCCAGTATAGACTAGTTTGACAGTACTAACTGCATACTGTATTCCAATATGGAGTAGCTATACAGTACACAATGCCATAATATGCACCTAACTGCACTCATTTTTTCTTTTCTTGTCTTTTCAGAGAAAAAAGGGATGGAAAGGGGGAGGTGGGTATCATGTGTACATTGTGTGAACTGTGTGTACAGTAAAGTGTATCTAAAGTGCAGTCATGATGTACACAAAACCTCCCGTCTCTCAATGAACTACACAGAATGAGGAAGAAGATAAAGACGGAAATTTTTTTATATTATTATATATATTATTATATATTATATATTATTAATTAATACAATTATCAATGTGCATTATTCATGATTATCCACCGGCCCTCAATTTTCAACTGACAGAAGAACTAAATAAATACTGCATTTTGTATTATTCATGATTATTTGTATATTTGTATTTTTTGTTCCTGATAAAATAAAGTAAATATTTCTTTACATTCATGTTAATCATAATCATTGACTCCCCCCCGTACACCAAAGAAAAAGAAAGAATGACAAAAAGTAGTAACTTACTGCATCAAAAACGTGAATCAGATTATGTTTTTTTTAACTCTCAATTTCACAGTGCTGTGCAAATCAGATTTACATATAAAATTCGAGAAGGGATTATCACAAGCGTTACCGTAAACAAAGCCTCAAAGGTTTGGGGGGTGGATGGGTGAGTCATGCGCAGTAATCATCAGCTAGCTCCCTTCCAAAAGAGGATTACAGAGAGGTGACTCAAAGCCAACAATAGGAAAATTAATGAATGGTTTTGTAGAGGATTACACGCAGGCGCAGAGAGGTGATGCTCGGCTAGGGACGGACGATTAAAAGCACAATGACAAGCTTTAGAAACAGAATGGTTCTGGAGAGGTATCGATAAGAGGTTCAAATCCTTGAGCGAGCCTTGTGTGTGTGTGCCAGGGGGGAGAGGGGTACAGGGTACAGCTGCATGAAGGATTAGCTGTACTGTAGTTCAAAGAAATGACATATTTTCAACAGGCAGGTCATCATGATAATTTGATCCCCACACCCCCAAATACATAAAAACCACACAAATCAACCATGTGCAGTCAAACGCACAGTGTCGCAGTCAAAAGCTACAGCACAGATTGAAAATTGTAATATCAAAATGGTTTAGGAAGGCTTGTGGAGAAAATAAAAATAAAAAATGACGAGAAAAAAAATATATAGCAGTGGTGAAGTTATAGACGCATGCGCAGTAATCATCAGCTAGCAAGCAGGAATGTGATTGAAACCAGAAAGAGAATGGTGTGGGAGATGTATACTGTAGTGTAGATAAGATAAGAAGTTGAAATACTGTAGTGCAGTAAATTAGCCTGTGTGTGTGAGGGGGGAGCCAAGGGAGAGCGCTGTATATGCCGAAATGTGATACTGTTACAGTACACGCCTATGCGTTTCAACAATGTTCAAATGAGACATACAGCACTGCACATGCATGTATAAATATGCAAATTTACAATTACTGCGCGCGCACACGCATACTGTGTATTGACGTACTGTAGGTTCAACTGATAAAATATTAGACTTTGAAGACAACAGCTCGCGAATGCCCCCCTGAGTTTTTAGATGGTATTGCAGTATTGCCGACAGCGCTAATAAAATGCTAATATTACGAGCGCTAAAATACCGGAACATATTCTGGAAAAAAAAAATACTGCATTTGCCCGCTGTTATCAGAGTTGCGCCGATACGGCCGCATTAGGATAAAGGTGGCCGCAGCTGTATAACAATGCAATGTGGTTTTTATTTGATACATGTACAGGATTTAGTTTTTTTGCAGGTTGCATATTGCCTGACATAGTGGCAGCTCATGGTGTGCCACTGTGCCAATCAATTGTTTTTTGTGGCATTTTTTTACTTAAAATTAAATGTGTTTTTAATTTAAGGCTTGCTTTGGTTATTGGCAGGTTGTATATTGCCTGGCATAGTGGCAGTTCATGCCCACAGGGTATGGGTGAGCCATTGTGCCAATCAATTGGTTTATTTGAATTTGTAATGGGTTTCTTTTCTATGTAATACTGTGTTTTATTTTGGGCCTGTTTGTTTTTAGCTTGACTATTTATTGCTATAGTGTTAAAGCATGCCCATACTTATATGGGCATGTTTTAACACTGTTCCAATCAATGGGAAGTGGGGGTAGTGGGTGGTTAGGCCTCCTATGTGTGTAGTGGTGGAGGGTGTGTTAACCCCTTAATTACTATATTGGTTACTAACCGCTAAGGTGATTAAGGGGTTAGGGGACATTAGATTGTATTTTTTTTATTGTACGTGTACTGTTGCTGATAATGGAGGACAAGGACAGTGATGGGGATGAGGATAGCCTTCATCCTGGCAGGGGTAAGTGCAAGTTTTATTTACTTTATGCTGGCTGATGTTTTATTTTAAATGGGCAAATGCACTATTATCCATATCTGGATAATAATAATAATTTTGCTCAGTTTCTACATGGTAGGTGGTCAGACCTCAGTGGGTAGTGGGAGTGGTTAACCCTTTCATTACCATAGCGGTTACTACCACTAAAGTAATGAAGGGGGTAACCCCCTACTACCTAACCGAGAGGCATTACCACTGTTGAAATAATAATGATTGAATGGACCTATTATTGAAATGGACTGGGAGGGGTCTATGGAGAGGAAATTGTTAGCAGTGTTCTAAATCCATTTTGTCTGTTTTGTTGTGTATCAAAAGCATTTCTTCATGCTGTGTTCCAGAACTCATTATCAGTGTGTGGAAGAATGTGCTTGTTGTGATTTTCGTTATCAGTAGACACATAAGGCCAGGTGTTTGGCTCGATGTCCAGAAGTACCAAGTCTCCAATTATATAAAATAATTGGATAAAATGTATCTTTTGTATCTTATGTATTTTATTATATTTTGTTATTTCTGCTGAGCTGTTTTAACCCAATTTCTAATTTGTTTCATGACCTCTCAGATGATAGGCTTTAGAATAGGGAGTAGCCATTGATATTCTGCATAGCAACAAAGTAGACAAAGAAAATCAAATGTGTATATAAGACCTCCTTGGGCCCTCCCCTAGCCGAGAGTCTCATTGACTTTTGAATTTGAATGATCATGCTCAATGCTGTACAAGCAATAAACTACTCATTATCTATGAACCATGTTTGTGAGTTTGCAAACAATGACACACCCACCCTAGGGCTATTACCTCCTTCGCTCACCCCCTCTGAATCCAATAAATCTGGCAGTCTGCATTAACCTCTTAAATGCTTAGAGGTTAGCTACTAAGGTAATGAAGCTTCTTAAATTTTATTTTTATTCATAGTGTGTGTGATCATGGGTCTCCTGAGCTGAACCAAGTTGATTTAAGCCTCGGGGACCACTGCTTTCCGAGATACAGGCTGGGGTACCGGATTCCCCGCAATGTTACAATCCTCTGCATCACGTGACAAGAGTATTTTAACATTGTGGGGATACCGGCATCCCATACTGGGGCTTGTATCTCTGGAAGCAAGGGGTCCCCGAAGCTGAAATCAATGTGGTTCTGTAACGGACCGGGGGACTCGCAGTTCCCAGCGTGTCCCCGTCACCCCTGCTTCCACAGTGCCTAGTTCCTCTGCTCCCTTATATCCCCAAACTCTACCTTCCTCCCTCAGCCGTTCCTTCATGGCTTGATCCTCATGCCCAGGCTCACACTCTGCGCACGCGCGCGGTTCCCTCACCAAGCACGCGCGTCCACGATCGCGGGTTCCTTATCGTGGCTCACGTGCCCCTCAGCATGCCTCTGTCACCCCTTTCCATTCCCTACCTGGTTCATCCATTCTTCCTTCCCCTCTGTCCTCTCTCCCGTGCACCTCCTCCGCTGGCCTTCCCCCACGCTCTGGTACACACACAGTGTGTGCGCATAGCAGGGTTACAGAGGGCGCGTGCACTCGCTCTAGTTACTTACCGCCCCCACACTCTAGCTCTGCCCCCCATCGGTTGCAGGCTATAACCCTTGATTACTTCCCTGTTTCCTCCCCTGCTCTCATTGACCTATCCCTGCAAGTACCAACCCAAACCTATGCTCCTCCCTGCATCCCTATTGGTCCTCCTTCCCATATAACCCCACTCTGTCCTCTCATTCCTTGCTCTGCATAGCTTTCCTGTAGCTCATGTGTGTGCAGTGTTTATGCTTAGCTCCCTTGTCTGTTTCAGCCCTGGTTCCTGTCCCTGCACCTGTTTGGATTCCTTTGGCTTGAACTTGAACTCTGCTTTGGACTTGACTACGCTGCTCGCTCCTGCCCTTGAACCCTGGCTTTCGGACATCACTACGCTGCTCTCTCCAACCCCTGAACTCTGGCACTTGGACATTACCCTCCGACCTCTGGCACCCAGGACTCAGCAAGTATTACGTTAACCCTTACTCACCAGGCCCGGCAACGCTACTACAACACTCCGGGCACGCCCTCACTGCTGTGGGTGTGTGTTATACCCTTACCACCTCAGTACTGGGGACTGGCCAGGTCTGCGGGCATACAGGCATTACAGGTTCTGCTCAGGAAAACTCCTGCTCATGCACACTATTAATAAAAATAAAGTTTAAGCAGCTTCATTATCTTAGCCGGTGTTTGATACCAGTGTGTGGGATCAGGGGTTATTCTGAGCTGAACAAAGCTGATTTCAGCCTCAGGGACCCCCTACTTCCATAAATACAGGCCCCGCTATCCCGGTATCTCCTGCAATGTTAAAATTCCACGGTCACGTGACCCACAGGATTTTAACATGGCGAGGATACCGGCACCCCATAACGGGGCCTGTAACTCGGGAAGTAGGGGGTCCCTGGACCTGAAATCGATGTGGTTCAGCTCCAAAGACCCCTCCAAAATTAAAATGAAATAATACTCCCGCGATCGCCTGTTAGAGGCGCGCAGGTTGAGTGACTGATTCAGCCTATCTCTCACTGCACGTCTCTTACAGACAGGTGGACCCCGGTAGGATGAATATAGCAGGGACCCCTGCTGTCTTAATCTGATGGGCCATTTAGTCTGCAGCGGACCATCTCGGACCACCACGCAGTATAGTGCATGTTTCATCCCGAGAAATGATCAGATAATGGCCACTGCATCTGTACCCTACAGGCTACTAAGCCTAAGCAGTTCACCCATGGTTAATTATCACTTTATATATACTAAATTGTATGTTTGAATGTTTTTGTATGTTTATGTTTTTATTGTTACCATAGTGTATAGCAAATGCCAGCTCTATAGAGCTACCAGTAAGTTATTTTTTCAGGATATCCTTGCTTCAGCATAGGGGGCTCAATCAATGGCTCATTCGTTGTGGCTAATAGGGTTGTGAACCATTCTAATAGAGGGGAGGATTGTTAGGTTTGTTCGGGGTGAGGAATGGGGGTAAATTACCTTGGATGGGTGGTTAGAACCCCTGCGGGAGTGGGGGGAGGGTGGTAATGTGGAGGTTTATTTAATCTATTTATCTAATACAGTCAGCCTTTACATGTTATTGTAGGAATGCCATGCTTAGTCGAATGATATTGAATCAGTATTTCTACCAGAGAAGCACATTGTGCAAAAGAGAAACATTTGTATTTGAAGATTTTTTATTCCTGATCTTTATGTTTTTTTTTATTTTAAATTAGGGAACGAACAGATAATACAGATAGCAGGTGAATACAGAGATTATTCAATTACAGTACATTGAACATAGTTGCATTTCAAATTATGCTAATTTTCTTTCTACTATATCAGTTGTAATTTGTCACAAATAGCCAAAATGAAAGGATTACGATGCCTTGTAAGCTCAATTACATGCCAAAAGCTGTGTAAAATGTTTATTTTGGTTTCTATTAGCACTAGATAATATGATCCAATGTATCAGGTGTTTATACTAAGACTGTTTTAAATCCCAATTAGATTAAATTGAGATACTGTCAGTAAGATTGTGTTTGAGTAAACATTGCTTTATTTCAAAACTATACTGCAACTCTTTTTAATGTAGTGGCCTATATGGATAAAAAAAGAAGAAAGCGCAAAACCCTCATAGTGTAGTATATAAAAAATAGTGTTTATGTTAAAAGTTAAATATGCACATACAGAATAGATAATCAAGTAAGCGTGTAGGTATAAAAACCTACAAATGCTTCTCTGACTGCTGCACAGGATCCACGGTGAGTACCACGTCCTCTCTCACGAGCTGGGCTATGGCTACAGATGTTGTAGTGGTTCACACCTTTCTATCTCTCCAGGAACCGGAGCAGTCAATTCCAGCAAAGTAGATGGAGGAACGCTGATCGGGACCCACTCTCTCCAGCAGCTGCAGCCCCCAGACACTGCGTGTCTCTGCCTCCGGCCATCACAGTACAGAGAAGAAGCTCAGCGGGCCGGTAGGTGGCACCACATGATGACATAATCTGCGTCACAGCCAATCTCAGCTCAGAGCACGGAAGGGAGACAGCACAGTCTCTACACAGGCACAACAGTGCGGTCTGGCAGCATTAGAAATGAAGCATTCAGTATTGATTAAAAGTCAAGAAGAGCTCAACTGAGCTAAGTAGACCCAATAAATCTTATCAGATAAAAAAAAACTCCAACATGTTTCGTGACGTAAGGTCACTTCTTTAGTGGCCTATATAGTACAAAGCTAAACATGATCTTTATGTTGCACCGTGTATTAAGGACTTTTACTCCAGTTTTTGCACCATTTGTAACATTGTTTTTTTAGGCTCAATAGAAGGAGTCACATAAAAGGAGTTAGGGAAGAGTTACATGATGCACAGATTATAATGTGATGTAATGTATCAATTTGTGCATAATTTTCTCCTTTTACTTTGTGTCAACAAATCCATTAGGTCTGAGGTGATGTTAATTTTCTTGCATAAAAATCTGTGCTTTATGTAAGAAACTGTAACAACAACTTTACTACAGATGATGCATTTTTGGAGAAACGTTAGCGCAGTGCATCTAAAGAAACAGGAGATAGGCAAATGAATCCCAGAAATGGTGGTACAAAACTCTGGATGTTGAAAGGTTGGTAGGAAATTAAAGACTGTAATAAACCCTTGATTGGCAGAGTGATGATTTGAATCTGTGAAATGAGTACCTATGCCTATGTGCATATGGGTTTGGAACACTCAGCGAGTAAAATCTGAGCTATGGGGAGGAGACCAGAGGAGGGAAATTCAATCAACTGTCCATACATTGAAGCTGCATCGCTGGTGAGCTCCGACCCGCACTCACATCCCATACCTGGTGATGTCAATATGACTCAAATCCCACACTTGTTGAGGTACAGTACTATCAAATAATAACAAAACAAGCCAACACCAATATATGTCCGTTTGTGCACTCACGGGCCCGTTCACAGTCAGATTATCCTGAGCGTGCTTCTACCTTAGCTAAATAAACAGATAGCAACAAGGGGAAAAGGGAGAGCACTGAAAAAAAGTAGGAGGACTGGAGAGATCAAAAATTATTATTTAATGAACATGAAACCGACGGACGAAGGTAAAAATAAATTCTCTGGTGCGTTTTCCACAGTATAGTACAGTAGATGGCACTTTATCATTTTTGATCTACAGTATATGCCTCCTGTCCTCCTACCTTTTTGCAGTGCTCTTCTTTTTCCCCTTGTTGTTACCTACAGTACATCTAAACCAGTTTTTCTGTGTGCTGATACAGAGGCCCCATTTTTTGTTAACATTTTTATTTGTTACGGAATTGTGTTAGGTGGAGAGGAAGAGAAGCCTGCACCAGAGGTACTCTATAATCTCAAGTTGTTTATATTCAGCAGGAAAACCACTGAATAAAGTTGAATTGCAAAAAAAATTTTGAGCAAACAGAGACTGGCACATTTTTAGAGCAAGAGAACATAGAAAATCACTACCCTTTGCAGCATAAATATGTTTGGCAGACCGTACTATACACAGCTGCTGAGGATGTGGCTTTATATTAGCAGTGTGTTATAGTTAGAAAACTATATACTGATGCAGATCTAGCCACCTCGGACATAATGTGAAACTGACCATAGGAGAATACAAGATCACAGTAAAAATAATTAACATAGAAAGATAGTACTGGATACATCAAGCTGTAGTAATGAAAAAATGTAGTATTACTGCCCCCCCCCCCAAAGTGTTATTTTTATAGTGCAATGCTTTTTATTTATTTATAAAATGTTTTACCAGGAAATAATACATTAAGAGTTACCCCTCATTTTCAAGTATGTCCTGATGTCAAAGATATAATGACAAACACATGGTTACATTAAATGAACGAGGTTATGGGGCCTATTCAGGTAGCTTCGAATAAGAGCAGAATCAGACATTTGGGGCATCATGCAGTAAGCAGCGAAAAAATGCATTAGCCAGTTTAGCAATTAGCCATGTTTTTGGCGTGTTAAACTCGCTGTATGCTATAAGGGGCGAATCCCTGGTGAATGAATTAGTCACCACCATTTGATAAAATGGCTAGTAACCGGTGGCGAGACGGCTGCCTGGCGAGAAGCTGGCGAGAAGCCGTCCCCTGCCGAGATGTGTTTGCAGCAGAGAGAGATCCGCTGCTCTCTCGGCGCAAACATCGGCACATTAAAAATTATTGTTAAAACCATTTTTATTCATAGTGAACATGTGCAGAGGGTCTCCGGAGCTGAACCGCATTGGTTTCATGTCCGGGGTCCCCCTGCTTCCCGAGATACAGGCCCCTTTATGAGCTGCCGGTATTCCTCTGCATTTAAAGGTCCTGATCACGTGACCGCGTAATGTAAACAAAGCAGAGGGATACCGGCACCCCATAAAGGGGCCTGTATCTCGGGAAGCAGGGGGTCCCCGGACCTAAAACAAAAGCGCTTCAGCTCCGGAGACCCTCTGCACATCTACACTATGAATAAAACACACATATCAATAAAGACTCGTTCCTTACCTTTGCGGCTATCTGCTATGGTAGCGAAGCAGCATGAATATTTTTTAATAATACTGTACAGTGAGCAGGGGGTCCCCTGAGCTGAACCGCATTGCTTTGTGGACCAGGGACACCCTGCTTCCCGAGTTACAGGCTCCTGTATGTGTGATCGGATGGGCAGTGTCGCCGCCATGTTTATGTGTCCCATACGCTATGTGCCCGCAAAAAAAATGGTGTCGACACTGTAACCGATGCCCCAAACTGGGGCCTATAACTGGGAAAGCAGGGCACAATATTATTAAAATACATAAATGCTGCTTCATTACCAGAGCGGATAGCCGCTAAGGATATGAAGGGGTTAATGCATAATAGTATGTTTATTGGGGACAATTGCCCCCAATAAACATAGCAATACACAACATACAATACAGTAATGGGCAACATTACTATTATCCACAAATGAATAATTGTGCAGTTGTCCATTTAAAATACATACAGAACAATAAAGACATTAAATACATATAGCACTCACCCATGTCCGGCAGCCACGATGAAGGCCATCCTCATCTTCATCCTGATAATGCCCCATCCGCTTCTGCAAAACAGACACAAGAATTAAAACATCCAATGTAATGTCCCCTAACCCCTTAATCACCATAGCGGTTATTAACCGCTACAGTCATTAAGGGGTTAACCCACCATCACCCACATACCCTCATCCACTACCCCCCACCCCCTGAGGCCTAACCACCCTCATCCACTACCCACAAGGGAGTCCTACCACATACCCTTGGGGCCAAAACCCCCTCCCCCCACCCCAACACATACAGTACAATAATGTGCCAAATAACTATTATCCACATAGGGATAATACATTATTTGGCCATTATTAAACACATTAACTAGCATAGTAAAATAAAGAAAATTCTACTAACCTCTTCAATTTGAAGGCCCCGTCGCCAGCATCCTCCTTGTGGTCCGTTGGCAAAATAATACATAGCCAATACATTGCAATGCCATTCATATATCAATGAACCCCTTAATCACCTTATCGGGTACTAACCGCAAAGGTAATTAAGGGGTTAAGCCATCCTGGCAATGCCAATACCACTGATCCATAACATCCTCAATGAAATCAAAAGCAATTTCCTAAACAAATCTAATGTAATCATCCAATCTAAAGCATCAAATGCCAATCCAAAGCCTCAAATGCCACTTAAAACATTGCATTTACATTGTATACATGCTGCATAAAATGTAAGCTACATGTAGACGCTGCAAATCAATGTTAACAATACAATATTCCAAATAAAATAGCATTACATCAAAAGAACTATACAATGTAATCCAATAAAGTCACCATCAATCAATTAGCATACATTAATTACATCCCCAAACAATTAAAATAGCATCCATACCAATTACACAATTAACTATAGCAACCGTTACAGAGAACAATTTATCATCATACAAAATAGGACACCAACAATTACAATATACTAAAGCAAGCCTCACCATGACCTAAAGTACAGCATAGAAGCCCAAAAATTACATCTATCTAATTATAAAATACATTTAACACACATCTACACTGCCGACACAGTTTATCCGAGTGCGGCTCATTCCGCAAGCCGGGAAATGTCCCGGCTTGCGAGCCGCACTCCCTCAGCGTGCCGCGCATCACCGATGCGCGGTCACGCATCATCGGGTGCCAGCGCCCCCTGCACGCGCGTCCAGGGCTCCCCGGCGGCAGGGGGTTCCGGGGGACCCGGCGGACCCGGCAGCGGTAGGGAGAGCGCCCCGATCGGAGGGCGCTCTTCCGCTGCTTCGGCGCGCGCCCGTCACCCTGCGGCGCGCGCCAGGATACTGCTGCAGCCAAGAACGGGCAAATGCTCGAATAAACTTGGCCGCAGCAGTATGCATAGCAGCATAGCCAATATCATTTACAATAGTGCAAAGAAAGCTTTTAGAACACTATCATTTCTTACCCTGTATGTATATATCTCTCTAGACATACATACATACATACATACAGTGGCAAGAAATGTACAATAAAAAAAATATACACATGAAAAAAGCAACAAAAAACACAGTTACATTAATTACATTTCTTTAGTTAACTTACTATTACTTGACCCACTCACCGACTCCCGTTGATCAGCTTACTCACGAACCAATCCACGAACAGGAACCCATAAAATAATAAACCATAAAATAATAAACCAGAAAATAATAAAACACGACAATCCAGGGGTCTTCTCCTTCTAATCCACCTTCATCTGTATTCTTCTATCTTCTTCCGGGGTCTTCTTCCCGTCTGCTGCCACGCCCTGGTCTTCTTTCTTCTCCGGAGGTCCTTCCTCCTCGGCGTCTTGCTTCAAAATGAGACAACATAGGCTTTTAAAGGCCTATGACGTCACATTTTCGTCATGGTTCCCACAGCCCTGATTGGGCCGTGAAAACCATGTGTTTTGGCCGATGCAAAAAAAAAATGATGACGTCACTTAAAAGCAATGAAAGCACAGCCAATCAGAATGGCTTTGCTTCAATTGCCTTTAAGATGACGTCATTAAAAGAAACATGGCCGGCCTCACATGGTACGGTAGCCAATCAGAGCGTGGGAAGTCTATCCCTACTCTGATTGGTTCTAGTACCATGTAACAGGCTTTCAATGACGTCATATCCGTTCTTCCCCAAGCCTCTGTCACATGGTCTACTAGAGCCAATCAGAGTTGGGATAGACTTCCCACTCTCTGATTGGCTACCGTACCATGTGAGGCCGGCCATGTTTCTTTTAATGACGTCATCTGAAAGGCAATTGAAGCAAAGTCATTCTGATTGGCTGTGCTTTCATTGCCTTTAAGTGACGTCATCATTTTTTTTTGCATCGGCCAAAACACATGGTTTTCACAGCCCAATTAGGGCCGTGGGAACCATGATGAAAATGTGACACCATAGGCCTTTAAAAGCCTATGTTGTCTCATTTTGAAGCAAGACGCCGAGGAGGAAGGACCTCCGGAGAAGAAAGAAGACCAGGGCGTGGCAGCAGATGGGAAGAAGACCCCGGAAGAAGATAGAAGAATACAGATGAAGGTGGATTAGAAGGAGAAGACCCCTGGATTGTCGTGTTTTATTATTTTAATGTTTATTATTTTATGGTTTATTATTTTATGGGTTCCTGTTCGTGGATTGGTTCGTGAGTAAGCTGATCAATTGGAGTCGGTGAGTGGGTCAAGTAATGGTAAGTTAACTAAAGAAATGTATTTAATGTAACTGTGTTTTTTGTTGCTTTTTTCATGTGTATATTTTTTTTATTGTACATCATTTCTTGCCAATGTATGTATGTATGTCTAGAGAGATATATACATACAGGGTAATAAATGATAGTGTTCTAAAAGCTTTTTTTGTACTATTGTAAATGATATTGGCTATGCTGCTATGCATAGATGTGTGTTAAATGTATTTTATAATTAGATAGATGTAATTTTTGGGCTCCTATGCTGTACTTTAGGTCATTGCGAGGCTTGCTTTAGTATATTGTAATTGTTGGTGTCCTATTTTGTATGATGGTAAATTGTTCTCTGTAATGGTTGCTATAGTTAATTGTGTAATTGGTATGGATGCTATTTTAATTGTTTGGGGATGTAATTAATGTATGCTAATTGATTGATGGTGACTTTATTGGATTACATTGTATAGTTCTTTTGATGTAATGCTATTTTATTTGGAATATTGTATTGTTAACATTGATTTGCAGCGTCTACATGTAGCTTACATTTTATGCAGCATGTATACAATGTAAATGCAATGTTTTAAGTGGCATTTGAGGCTTTGGATTGGCATTTGATGCTTTAGATTGGATGATTACATTAGATTTGTTTAGGAAATTGCTTTTGATTTCATTGAGGATGTTATGGATCAGTGGTATTGGCATTGCCAGGATGGCTTAACCCCTTAATTACCTTTGCGGTTAGTACCCGATAAGGTGATTAAGGGGTTCATTGATATGTGAATGGCATTGCAATGTATTGGCTATGTATTATTTTGGCAACAGACCACAAGGATGATGCTGGCGACGGGGCCTTCTTATTGAAGAGGTTAGTAGAATTTTCTTTATTTTACTATGCTCGTTAATGTGTTTAATAATGGCCAAATAATGTATTATCCCTATGTGGATAATAGTTATTTGGCACATTATTGTACTGTATGTGTTGGGGTGGGGGGATGGGGTATTGGCCCCAAGGGTATGTGGTAGGACTCCCTTGTGGGTAGTGAGTGAGGGCGGTTAGGCCTCAGGGGGTGGGGGGGCAGTGGGGCAGTGGGGGAGGGTATGTGGGTGATGGTGGGTTAACCCCTTAATGACTGTAGCGGTTAATAACCGCTATGGTGATTAAGGGGTTAGGGGACATTACATTGGATGTTTTAATTCTTGTGTCTGTTTTGCAGAAGCGGATGGGGTATTAGCAGGATGAAGATGAGGATGGCCTTCATCGTAGCTGCCGGACATGGGTGAGTGTTATATGTATTTAAGGTCTTTATTGTTCTGTATGTATTTTAAATGGACACGTGCACTATTATCCATTTGTGGATAATAGTCATTGTGCCTATTACTATACTGTATGTTAGGGGGGTATAGGTGTTGTTGGTGTAATATATATATATTTATTTATATTCCCCAGATGAAGTCCTATTTCCAGGACGAAACTAGTAGGGAGGAGGCTCTAAGACAAACTTTCAGCATCCCTATCCAACATCTCATGTCAGCAGAACCCCCTGCTCATTACTGGACATTATATCCAAATTTCGGCCAAAATCTCGGCGGAATGACGTCAGCGGGCTAGTCTCGCGAGACCAGAGGATCAACCAGGAAGTCACGGAGAAGGGCTGCAGACAGAGGAGGCAGAGGAGAACCAGCACGGCGCTTCTTGGCGTTCCACGTGAAGGATCCATACAGCAACTCCAGGCAGCAGGACGGAGAGGATTATAATATCCTACATGCTTGTTTACATCTGCTACTTTGTAAGTAGCGATCTACTTTTGCGCATATATTTTAACTAAACGTACTTCACTATATTTTGTTTCTCTTCATTTTATTTCAGAATCATTGGCAAACCATACCCCCATTCTACTTACAGTATGCTCAAATTTATTATACAGTTAACAGTCCTTTGCGCCGTTGTTTCCCCCCTTTCCCCATATACCTGTATATGCTTTTGTGTGTAGCTGAACATTAGGCAGCAACTGTTAATATTTTGGATGTAAATTGTATCTTTTTGCGCACTTAGGGGTTCATGCAGTAAGCAGCGGAAAGGCAATTCTCGCCACTTTCCCGCCTAAAAAGCCTATCCGTATTCAGTAACGGGCGAGAAAGTGTCGAGATTCAACAAAACCGCCAGTTTGGCTGGCGGTTTTTTTGTTTTCCGCCGGTGGCGGGGCGAGAAGGCATTTTCCGCCTAAAAATCAAAAAATTTCCGCCACGCTGTATTCTAGTAGAGGCGAGTAGCTAAGCGGAGCTATTCGCCTCTCTAGATTACCGTTTTGCTGGCGGATCAGCCACGCAAGAAAAAGATGGCAAGTTGCTGCTCAGAGGCAGCGGATAAGTGATGGAAATGGCACTTAGAAAAAATTCAGGCCTTTTTCCTGGCTGGGATTGATGCCGGGGGTCTCCGGAGATGATACCATTAATATCAGCACCGGACCCCCCCGGCATGCATCCGAGGCAGGAAAAATGCATTTAAAGCCCACTTCATTACCTTAGAGGTTAACCGCTAAGGTAACGAAGGGGTTAAACAGCCGTGCCAGCTTTATTGTGGGTAGCGGGGGTGGTTGAAGTGAAGGGGGTATTTGGCCCTTGTTGTTTGTTTAGGGCTTGCGGGGGGGTTGCGGGTGTACTTAACCCTTTCACGACCGTAGCAGTTAATACGCTTAATGAAGGGGTTAAGGCCTCCCGCTACCCACCCGCAAGCCCTAAACAACCACCGTTGGGGCTAATACCCCCTTCACCCACCCCCACTACCCACAATAAAAAAAAATACACACAACTGCCCCACACTAACTAAATAAATATATATATATATATATATATATATATATATATATATATATATATATATATATATATATATATGACCCAACCAACACCTATACCCCCCTAACATACAAAACAGTAATGGGCACAATGACTATTATCCACAAATGGATGATAGTGCAGTTGTCCATTTAAAATACATACAGAACAATAAAGACATTAAATACATATAGCACTCACCCATGTGCGGCTGCCACGATGAAGGCCATCCTCATCTTCATCCTGCCCATGCCCCATCCGCTTCTGCAAAACAGACACAAGAATACAAACATCCAATGTAATGTCCTCTAACCCCTTAATCACCATCGCGGTTATGAACTGCTACAGTCATAAAGGGGTTAACCCACCATCAGCCACATACCCTCCCCCATTAACCCCCCCACCCCCTGAGGCCTAACAACCCTCACCTACTACCCACAGGGGAGTCCTACCAAATACCCTTGGGGCCAATACCCCCTCCCCCAGCACATACAGTACAATAATGTGCCAAATAACTATTATCCACATAGGGATAATACATTATTTGGCCATTATTAAACACATTAAATACCATAATAAAATAAAGAAAATTCTACTAACCTCATCAATAAGAAGGCTCTGTCTCCAGCATCATCCTTGGGGTCCGTTGCCAAAATAATAAATAGCCAATACATATCAATGACATTAAACTACCAATGAACCCCTTAATCACCTTATCGGGTACTAACCTCAAAGGTAATTAAGGGGTGAAGCCATCCTGCAATGGCAACACCACTTATGCATAACATCCTTAATGAATTAAAAAGCAATTTCCTAAACAAATCTCATTTAATCATTCAATCAGAAGCCTCAAATGCCACTTAAAACATTGCATTTACAGTGTATACATGTAGCATAACATGTAAGCTACATGTACATGCTGCAAATCAATGTTAACAATACAATAATCCAACTCAAATAGCCTGACATCACAAGAAGTATATTATGTAATCCAATAAAGTCACCATCAATGAATTAACAGACATGAATTACATCCCTAAACAATTAAAATACCATCCATGCCAATTATACAATTAACTATAGCTATCGCTACAGAGAACAAGTTCAAAACATACAAAAAAGCACACCAAAAATTACAATATACTAAAGCAAGACTCTCCATAACCTACAGTACAGCATAGAAGCCCAAAAATTACATCTCTCTAATAATAAAATACATTTAACACACATCTATGCATAGCAGCATACAGTAGCCACAATCATTTACAATACAGTAAATCAAGCTTTTACAACACTATCATTTCTTACCCTGTATGTATATATCTCTCTAGACATACATACATACATACAGTGGCAAGAAATGATATGCATAAAAAAAAATTTACACATGAAAACGCAAAAATAAACACAGTTACATTAAATACATTTCTTTATTTAACTTACCATTACTTGACCCCACCGACTCCCGTTGATCAGCTTACTCACAAACCAATCCACAAACAGGAACCCATAAAATAAAAAAATAAAAAATAATAAACATTAAAATAATAAAACACGACAATCCAGGGGTCTTCTATTTGTAATCCATCTTTATCTGTATTCTTCTACCTTCTTCCGGGGTCTTCTTCCCATCTGCTGCCACGCCCTGGTCTTCTTTCTTCAGTAGGAGGTCCTTCCTCCTCGGCGTCTGGCTTCAAAATGAGACGACATAGGCTTTTAAAGGCCTATGACGTCACATTTTTTCGTCATATGGTTCCCACGGCCCTGATTGGGCCGTGAAAACCATGTGTTTTGGCCGATGTAAAAAAAATGATGACGTCACTTGGGTTCCTGTTCGTGGATTGGTTCGTGAGTATGCTGATCAACGGGAGTCGAAGGGGGCAAGTAATGGTGGGTTAAATAAAGAAATATATTTAATGTAACTGTGTTTATTTTTGCTTTTTCATGTGTTAATTTTTTTTTACGCATATCATTTCTTGCCACTGTATGTATGTATGTATGTATGTATGTCTATAGAGATATATACATACAGGGTAAGAAATGATAGTGTTGTAAAAGCTTGATTTACTGTATTGTAAATGATTGTGGCTATGCTGCTATGCATAGATGTGTGTTAAATGTATTTTATTATTAGAGAGATGTAATTTTTGGGCTTCTATGCTGTACTGTAGGTTATGGAGATGCTTGCTTTAGTATATTGTAATTTTTGGTGTCCTTTTTTGTATGTTTTGAACATGTTCTCTGTAGCGATAGCTATAGTTAATTGTGCAATTGGCATATATGGTATTTTAATTGTTTAGGGATGTAATTCATGTCTGTTAATTCATTGATGGTGACTTTATTGGATTACATAATATACTTCTTGTGATGTCAGGCTATTTGAGTTGGATTATTGTATTGTTAACATTGATTTGCAGCATGTACATGTAGCTTACATGTTATGCTACATGTATACACTGTAAATGCAATGTTTTAAGTGGCATTTGAGGCTTCTGATTGAATGATTAAATGAGATTTTTTTAAGAAATTGCTTTTTAATTCATTGAGGATGTTATGCATAAGTGGTGTTGCCATTGCAGGATGGCTTCACCCCTTAATTACCTTTGAGGTTAGTACCCGATAAGGTGATTAAGGGGTTCATTGGTATGTTAATGTCATTGATATGTAATTGGCTATTTATTATTTTGGCAACGGACCCCAAGGATGATGCTGGCGACGGAGCCTTCTTATTGATGAGGTTAGTAGAATTTTCTTTATTTTATTATGGTATTTAATGTGTTTAATAATGGCCAAATAATGAATTATCCCTATGTGGATAATAGTTATTTGGCACATTATTGTACTGTAT
The DNA here is from genome assembly GCF_040206685.1 of Ascaphus truei. NCBI lineage: Eukaryota > Metazoa > Chordata > Amphibia > Anura > Ascaphidae > Ascaphus > Ascaphus truei. Next base: position 82,595,040 of record NC_134484.1, read on the forward strand.
GTGCTGGGGGAGGGGGTATTGGCCCCAAGGGTATTTGGTAGGACTCCCCTGTGGGTAGAGGGTGAGGGTGGTTAGGACTCAGGGGGTGGGGGGGTTAGTGGGGGAGGGTATGTGGGTGATGGTGGGTTAACCCCTTAATGACTGTAGCGGTTCCTAACCGCTATGGTGATTAAGGGGTTAGGGGACATTACATTGGATGTTTTTATTCTTGTGTCTGTTTTGCAGAAGCGGATGGGGCATGGGCAGGATGAAGATGAGGATGGCCTTCATCGTGGCAGCCGGACATGGATGAGTGTTATATGTATTTAATGTCTTTATTTTTTTATTATTATTATTATTTATTGTTCTGTATGTATTTTAAATGGACACATGCACTATTATCCATTTGTGGATCATAGTAATGTTGCCCATTACTGTATTGTATGTTGTGTATTGCTGCTATGTTTATTGGGGGCATTTGTCCCCAATAAACATGCTATTATGCGTTTACCCCTTCATTGCCTTAGCTGCTATCCGCTATGGTAATGAAGCAGCATTAATGTATTTTAATAATATTGTGCGGGAGCAGGGGGCCCCCTGAGCTGAACCGCATTTATTTGTGGCTCTGAGACCCCCTGCTTCCTGAGTTACAGGCCCCGGTTTGGGGCATCGGTTACAGTGTGGATGCCATGTTTATTGCGGGCATGTAGCGTATGGGATGCTATAAACATGGCGGCGACACTGCCCATCCGATCACACATACCGGGGCCTGTAACTCGGGAAGCAGGGGGTCCCTGGTCCACAAAGTGATGCGGTTCAGCTCGGGGGACCCCCTGCTCACTGTACAGTATTATTAAAAAATATTAATGCTGCTTCGCTACCATAGCAGATACCCTGTAAGGTAAGGAACGAGTCTTTATTGATATGTGTGTTTTATTCATAGTGTAGATGTGCAGAGGGTCTCCGGAGCTGAAGCGCTTTTGTTTTAGGTCCGGGGACCCCCTGCTTCCCGAGATACAGACCGCTTTATGGGGTGCAAGTCCCGATCCGCCACTCATCAGCAGCCTCTCACCATCAACTTGCCAACTTTTTCTTGCGTTTCTGATTTGCCAGAAAAACGCCATTCTAGAGTGGCGAATAGCTCCGCTAAGCTACTCGCCACTACTAGAATACAGCGTGGCGGAAAATGTTTCAATTTTAGGCGGAAAGTGCCTTCTCGCCTCGCCACCGGCGGAAAAAAAAACCCGCCAACCAAACTGGCGGTTTTTTTTATTCTCGCCCCTTACTGAATAGGGGTAGCAATTTATGGCGGGAAAGTGGCGAGAATTGCCTTTCTGCTGCTTACTGCAGGAACCCCTTTCTCGTAACTACATTTGGTTGCTGACAGACCCTTTGCTGCAGCCGCTCGGGCCATTTCGCCAATAAGATAAATTCATTTAAGGGGTTTTAGTGATTAGGGTAGGGAATAAAGGATAGGTTTTGAGAGTAGGGGATGAAGGTAAGTGGTTTTACGGTACGGTGTAGCTTTAGTATTAAGGGTTAAAATTAGGGGGTTTTAGTGTAAGATGTCGCTGAGGTGAGTGGTGGCTAAATCCCGGGGGCAACTTGGTCGCATAAAATGACTGTGAATTAATGATCATAAACACATTTGTGACCCCAGAAAGGTCACAAAGGTCCTATTATTTGCACTCCCTGAGGCACAAGGGGATCAGGATCATATAGGTCCGAGAGATAAATAATCTCATCTACTACTGTAGGTATATGAATTGTGACAGAGTCACTAACTCAGTAGGCTGGAATAGTGAATGGAGAGACGCTGCAGCCAGTTCACAGAGTGTTAATCTCCTCAGACAGAAAGAAGCACACCTGCAGCCTGATTAAACAGGGGCTGAACTATCAGTGAAACAAGTGCTTTAAAAAGCAGGAAGTTGCTCACACAAGGTGAGCTTGTTTTTCCACAGGAAGGTGGAGAGAACTCTCCCGGCTGGGAAGCCGTTGCTGTTGCTCTGGTCCCCCAGTCCTGCGAGGAGCTAGGCTGCTGGGACCAGCTGGGACCCCAACCCAGGATAAAGATACAGATACAGATTGCTGCGAAGAGCTTGTTTTTCCACAGGAAGGTGGAGAGAACTCTCCCGGCTAGGAAGCCGTTGCTGTTGCTCTGGTCCCCCAGTCCTGCGAGGAGCTAGGCTGCTGGGACCAGCTGGGACCCCAACCCAGGATAAAGATCAAGATCGCTGCGAGGCTGGACATAGCCTGCTCCCCGGAACCGTGTTCCTGATGCTACTGGAGCGGCAAAACAGATAAGACTTTATTCTTATACGTATCGTTATCCTTTGTGTAGCATGTTTTGGGCATGACCAGATTAGCTGGCTGTCCTGTTAGTAAGGGCTCAAGAAGTGAGTTAGTGTCCCTAACAGGACTAGGCTTTAATTTTCAAGAAAGTAGTTTCTTAAAGGGACAGTGCACCCGTACTTATTTTGGTTGTGGCTAATAAACCACTAGTGTTTAAAGTTTCCTATCGTGTCTAGCGTCTTACTGACCCCACCGTGAGGCCGTCTTGCACAGGTGGTGTCAGAAGTGGGATGTTAAGCCTCTGGGGGTCAGTAGATGAAGATGTATTGAGACACTGAACTCAAGCGGAAAAAAAATGATTTTTGCTGAAGCATGGAAGTTACAGCGAGCAAGCGCCGAGTGTAAATTTTGAACCGTCGGGTATGAAAGGATTGCTGTGTAAAGCTAATGCCTTTTGCTGAAGCGAGTGAATTTGCAGCTAGCAAGTGCTGTGAGTAAAGTTTGCCCTGTCTGGTAAGAAAGAAAGTGAAAATGGATTTTTGCAAAGAAGTTGCCCTAAGAAGAACCCAGAAGGTTCAAATATTGTAAAGCAAGTACAACTTATGTGTATTGTGCAAAGTCTGCCTCGTCGGGTGTGAAAAAAAAACCCGGGGTTTTAAAATGGCCGCTGTCATGTGTCAGTTTTGCAATGTACATAACCATACAAAACAGTGTCCCTTCAGGCCATATGATGATTATGATGATGACGCATATGTGGCCCCGAGAAGAGAGACGTACCCACAGATGAAAGCTGCAAAAGTGTCCAGTGTGTGTGTGCCCAGTACCACTGATGTCTCTGGAACGAATAAAACAAAGAGAAAGAAGAAAAATAAAAATATTTGTCAAGTCACAGAGGAAGTGACCAAACCACTTGAGCCTGCGATATCAGGACAACAGGCGTCAGCAAGCCACCGAGATATGCTGCAGACCGGAGTGATGGGCAGAATTGTCACAGGAACGGTGGCAAAGGAAAAGGAGGAGCAAAGGGAAGCTGAATCCTTGATCCAGGGAAAAGAGGCCTTAATTTCTGCACTCCAAACTGCCCAGCGTGATTGCAGAAACAATTGAATAGGGAGCGAGAAGCTAATGCCGAGGTACAGAGGTGTATACTCCCAGCTATACAAGAGTATGCGGCATTAAAGAAAACAGAGCATCTCTTGCGGAGTGAGTTGGAGGAGCTGACGACAAGTTTGAATAAGGCTAATACCGCAATTGCTAACATGGAATCAGAGAGAACAAGTCCTGACTGGAGACTATGCTATCAGATGTCCCAGAAAGATGTGCAAAACTTCATCAAAGACTTAGAAGTTTCTCACCAAGAAGCTAGCACGCTCAAAACAGAGCTGGAGCTCTCATGCCAGGAGGGCCACAGTCTAAACACAGAGCTGGGTATGTTGAAGGAAACCCATGAGAATGCCCTGAAGGATTTAGAGATTGTAAAGAAGGAGAATGTAAGTCTGACGCAGAAAAATTCAGACTTGACTGATCAAATCAGTAAAGGTGATAAGAAGCTCCACCAAGCAGGAAAAGTGGAGAAGCAATTGATCCAGGAAAAGCTAGAGGTGCAGGAAGCACTGCAGAATGCAGAGAGGATGCAACATGTCTCCCTGCAGCAGCACACACAGGCAACGCACTTATGGCAGAGCCAGCTGCAAGAGCTACATGCAAGTCTGCAAGCAGCCAAGGAGAAGCAGCGAGTGCTACAGGAACGGCTGAGTACCCAGTATGTCCCCACAGAACAGCATGAGGAACTGAGGGCCACGCAATACGCCACAAGAGCATCGCTAGGGGCAGAGCTGGGTACTTTGAAGAAAGCCAATGAAACGGTCCTAAGGGATGTAGAGACTGTGAAAATGGAGAATATAAACCTGAAGGAAGAGGTTTTAAACCTGACTGGTCAGGTCAGTGATGGGACTGAGAAGCTTCACCCAGCGCAGAAAGTGAAGACACAATTGGCGCAAGAAAAAAATGAAGTACAGGCTGCTCTGCAGAATGCAGAGAAAATGCTGGAAAAAGAATGCCTCGCCCTGGAGCAGCTGAAGATCACGTTGAGCGCCACAAGAGCATCGCTGGAGGCGGAGCTTAAAAGCCAGGTGACTGTGTGAGAGGGAACATGAGAAGGTCCAAAGACTGGTGCAAGATTTGGAGAAGCAGAGAGGCAACTCCATCTCCATGAGTCAGTTTGCCAAGGAGAAAGAAGCCTGGAAGACAGAAGCAACAGCGATACTGGCGACAAAAACTGCAGGGCTCCAAAAGATGAAGGAGGAGCTGACGCAAGACCAGAGCAAGCACCAGGAAGAGGTGAGGGCCCTGAGAGGGGATTTTCAGGATCAAATTGAAGAGCTGCAAACGCAGGTTGCTGAGCACAAGATACAGCTCGCCGAGCGGGAGAAGGTGACCGTCCGAGAGGTGGCTTGCCTGTCATTGCGCCATGAAACCGAGATGACTGATACCCGCAAGCTTCTGGACCACACGTCCAATGAGATGGCCCGACTGCAGCTGGAGCTGGACAAGGTCCGGGAGGAGCACTGGCAGTGGCAGGTCAGAAATAGAGCGAAAGAAACAGACTTAAGACTTGCGCTGAACCAGCTAGGAGATGTGAAATCGCGACTCGATGCCAAAGAAGATGAACTGGCAGCTGCACTGAGTGAAAAAAGAAATGCAGAAGGACAGCTTCAAGACCTGAGGAAAGACCTGGAGTCTGAGCATGCTGGCCGCAAGATGGCAGAGAAACAAAAGCGTGACCTGGATGAGATACTCGAGGCTCTGAAGACTGAGCAGGATCCTACGGTGGACTCTAATGCTGCCCAGCAGGAGATTCCTCAGATGAAGTTGGAGAAAGAGGTTACAACCCTAAGACAGACCCTTGGGTCACAGAAGCAGTCCATGGGAAAAAGGGTGGTAGAGATAAAGCAAGTGAGGCGCACCAGGAAGCGTGACTGTAATACCGTTGCAGTGTTACAGTCTACTTTTCACAAGGCATGGGATGGGAAGACCAAGGTGCTATGTAGTAGCACAGTAAGAAGCCAGTTGTACTATGGGACCCATAGTGGTTTCCTTGCAAGGAAGGCAGCCGCTGTAAAGAGACAGTCGGGAATGGGACTAAAGAGTGTCCATGTTTGTAAGATGAGAAAAACCTCACAGTTTGTTCAGCAACACTCCCAACGGAGTAAGTTAAGGGGACAAGAAAGACAGGCCCAAGCCTTCGAGTCTGCCGACTGTAAAAGAGAGGCATCATGGGGTGCACTTGGGGTTAAAAAGACCCCCACCCAATTTGAAGTTCTGAAGAGAAATTATGTGAAACCCAACACTGAAGGTATGCTGATGGAAAAAGTTCCACAACCCATCACCGCTAAAGCGGAGTTGCTGTCTTCACAAGAAAAGGCCAAACAGCCACTGGCAAGAGTATGCAATGAGCTGACCGAAGTCAAGGCTCTTCTACAGGGTGAAGGAGTCTATGAAAACAAGGAGATAGTGTGGTACCAGTCCTCAGGTCCAGATGGCCTGGTAATTACCCCAAAAAGAAATGCCTAAATTGGAAGGCAAGAAAAAAAAGGGGGGAGGGAAGGGCCAACGTCAGACATTTTCGGCAAAGATGCTGGTGCACGGGAATGGTGCACGGGCCGCTCCACAGGACAATGTTTCGCTGGGGAGAGGGATATGTGACAGAGTCACTAACTCAGTAGGCTGGAATAGTGAATGGAGAGACGCTGCAGCCAGTTCACAGAGTGTTAATCTCCTCAGACATAAAGAAGCACACCTGCAGCCTGATTAAACAGGGGCTGAACTATCAGTGAAACAAGTGCTTTAAAAAGCAGGAAGTTGCTCACACAAGGTGAGCTTGTTTTTCCACAGGAAGGTGGAGAGAACTCTCCCGGCTGGGAAGCCGTTGCTGTTGCTCTGGTCCCCCAGTCCTGCGAGGAGCTAGGCTGCTGGGACCAGCTGGGACCCCAACCCAGGATAAAGATACAGATACAGATACAGATTGCTGCGAAGAGCTTGTTTTTCCACAGGAAGGTGGAGAGAACTCTCCCGGCTAGGAAGCCGTTGCTGTTGCTCTGGTCCCCCAGTCCTGCGAGGAGCTAGGCTGCTGGGACCAGCTGGGACCCCAACCCAGGATAAAGATCAAGATCGCTGCGAGGCTGGACATAGCCTGCTCCCCGGAACCGTGTTCCTGTTGCTACTGGAGCAGCAAAACAGATAAGACTTTATTATTATACTTATTGGTTATACTTTGTGTAGCATATGTTTTGGGCATGACCAGATTAGCTGGCTGTCCTGTTAGTAAGGGCTCAAGAAGTGAGTTAGTGTCCCTAACGGGACTAGGCTTTAATTTGCAAGAAAGTAGTTTCTTAAAGGGACAGTGCACCCGTACTTATTTTGGTTGTGGCTAATAAACCACTAGTGTTTAAAGTTTCCCATCGTGTCTAGTGTCTTACTGACCCTGCCGCGAGGCCGTCTTGCCACAGAATATATAACCTAAAGGTAGGTACCCAGCTCAAAACATAGGATCATACAATTTAAATAATAATAATTTTTAATCACGTATGCAAATATAACAATACAAGTGAGCTACTGTATGTTCAGTGAATAATTATTAAAAATCCTTTATGGGGTGGCAATCCAAAACCAAACTTGGATCCAGACCTCCAGTAGCATGTCTACAACAGTGTGGATCTAAACCTATTCACTTAGTGCAGCTAATTGTGTGGTGTCTCTCTATATATACAGTATATATCAAGAGAACATCCACATACCAATAAGAGATATACACCGAGGTGCTTAGTGACAGGGAGTATTCTCCTTTATGAGGTATATTGATATACCCTGCCATATATCTAGTCCTTAGGATTAGCTGCACTAAGTGGATACAGTAGGTTTAGATCCCCACTCTTGTAGACATACTACTGAGAGTCTGGATCCAAGTTTGGTTTTAGATTGCCACCCCATGGAGGATTTTTAATAATTATTCACTGTACATAGCTCCCTTTTATTGTTATATTTGCATATGTGATTAACATTTTATTATTTTCATTTTATGATCCTACAGGTGCGCCGACGAGTATTCTAAAACATGCCTTGGAAAATCTGGGGCTATCACCAACAAGACCCAGGTACATGCTGTGTACATGCTGCAACATTTCAGTGACATTTCTGCAGACACGAGTCCTTTGAGAAATCTGTAAGTTGAAATCTCATTGGGCTATTTTGTTCTAAGAACCATACCACTTGAACAGACATATTTGCACTATATGCTTGTGTTTGCTCTTTTTTATATATACCCGCGCTCCCCAGTATCCTGTAACCAGACATCTCTTGGATTGAAGAAAAAACAATCTACACGAAGGGTTGAAGCTGCATTTATCATTATTTTTATTGTGTCACATTCACTGATGTTTTCACATTGATACACTGTTATAATTATTCACGTGCACTAATAGAAGTCACTATAATTAGATTTAAGCGCCACTCTTTAACTACTTGTTCACAATATATTTTTTAAGTTGCCCATTGAATGCCAATGTCTTAATCTATGTCCCTTTCGGGCTATAGATAAATACAGTGACAAGCAATGCATTTTTTGGCAACTGCTTGTTTTTATTTAATTGTTATGTATCTTTGGTGCTTGTTTTTTTATTGTGTATTATTGGTGTTTTTTTTTTTTAACTGAGTTTTTTAGGTGCTTGTTTTTTTTAATTGTGTTTGTTGGTGCTTGGATGTTTTAATTGTGTATTTTTGTTGCTTGTTTTTTTTATTGCTTGTTTTGTATTTTTGTTGCTGGTTATTTTCAATTGTTTTGTATTTTTGGTGCTTCTTTTTTTAATTACTTTGTATTTTTGGTATTTTTTTTTTAATACTTTGTATTTTTGGTGCTTGTTTTTTTTTAGGTTGCTAATTAACTGCCATAGTGGCAAATCGTGCCCGTATTATATGGGAATGCTGTACCACTGTGACAATCAATGGGTATCGGTAGTTGCCCTGGGAGGGTGATAAGGCATCCTGGGTGGGTAGTGGAGAAGGGGATTTAACCTCTTAATTACTATAGCGGTTAGTAACCGCTAAGGTGATTAAGGGGTTACTGGCAATTAGTTTGTTTTTTATTGTTATGTTGCTGCCAAGTGGAAGGGGGGGAACATGATGAGGATGACAAGGACAGCCTTCATCCTGTCAGGGGTAAGTGCAGCTTTAATTTACTTGCTTGCTGGATAATGTTTTATTTTTAATGGGCAAGAGCAATTATCCAGATCTGGATAATAGTAATTGTGTCCATTATTGTACTGTATGGGAGGGTTGTTGGGTGTAGAGGAGGTGGGTATTGGGTGGTTGTATTTTAATGTTTGTTGGGGGTAGAGGGTTTGGATGAAGGGGGTAGTTGCCCCACCGGTGGGTGGTTAGGCCTCTCGGGTGGGGAGCAGAGTGGTTAACACTGTCATTAGTGAAGGGGTTAACTCCTCCCACAACCTTCACAGCAGGCCTATCCACCCTCCCTGGGGAAACTACCCACCTTCATCCACCCATGTACACCCAATAAACCGGGTACTTAGCCGCTAAGGTAATGAAGCTGTTTTTATTTACATGTTAATACTAGTGTACAGGAGCAGAGGGTATCCGGAGCTGAAATGCATTGATTTCAGCCATGAGGTCACCCTGCCTCCCGAGTTACAGGTCCCGGTATGCGGTTCTGGTATCCCCATGCGATGTTTACATTTCCAACGTCACATGACCGGGACATTTAAATGTACTGGAGATTCCGGCACCCCATATTGGGGCCTATAACTCTGGAAGCAGGGGGTCCCCGGACTTCAAAGTAATGCAGTTCAGCTCAGGAGACCCCCTTCTCCTATACACTGGTATTAAAATGTAAATAAAAGCAGTGTGAGCGTCTGTGAGAGCGGTGCAGTGAGATGCAGCTCTCTCTATGCAGTTCTCTTTGCAGCTCTTACAGACTGTGGCCAGATCACACGGGGAGAACTTTTTGAGAGGCTGAGATACCATTACTGCTACTCCGAGCAGTATTGGCATTTTCCTACCTCACGGTTTGAGACTTGTGGAAATGGTTTCAGATTCTTTCTGAATACCGTGATAACACAAATGACAAACCATTTGGTGGGAACATGACACTTCGTTTGAGATAGCAGCAATTTTATCGAAGATACAGTACTAGAATAGGCCCCTTAGTCTTACAAACACTTTTTTTGTCAATACAATTACTGCAGCTCTGAATGTCCAATGCTCTTTATTATTGCTAAGTATACAGTCAACGACACAGATAGTCTACATTAATTTCTAAAAACAAAATGTCGTATTCAGTTTTGTATGAGCTGCCTGGTTTTATTTTCATTTTTACTATCCTTGATAGGTGTTATTGTGTTCAGTCTTTAACTTTTGGACTCCGTGTAATCATTTTTTCAATTTTTTTTTTTTTTAATACTTTGCTTTAATTTATTTGCTTATTTAAATAAAAGAATTATTTTTGGCTCCAGGTAAATTGTCAAACTGTGCACACGTAAGCAATTTTACAGAATAAAATAGTTGCCTTATTCAAATTTTTGTTATGTTGTTGACAATTTAATTCCCATTTTTGTTTGAAAAGTAAATAAAAAACTTCATGTCATTCCTAATAATTACATGTTATTTGTAATGTAATGTAATTACATGTAATTTATAATGTTTCAATAAACAAGAAGATTGAACATTTTATACATTTCTTTTCTATTACTCCTTTAGTAAATGTTTATACGCAATCAACAAAAATGCAATGTTTAAAAACTTTTTCTTTAGAATGCACATTTTGTTATAGTTTTGAAAAAGGGGTTTATGTAAATTTTGTTCATTTTAAATTGTGTCTGTACTTTAAAAATCTGTTTTTTTTTATTTAAAAAGTAAATTTAAAACGAATGAAATCAAATCTACTTTTTAGCAAAGTAAAATTCAAACTTATTGGAACTTATTTCACAACATTTAAAACCGTCATTTCAATGATATGGCTGTGACAAATTATCGAAAACTGATGCACCACAAAAAATTTTTCTATATTTATTTATCATTATAAATGTAGGGGAAGGGAAGGGGAAAGTGACTCTCGCGTCAGCCCAAAATATGATGTATGAAGTGTAATAACAACGGTGCAAAAGGGGATAAGGAATAGTTGAAAACTAGGAGACAAGAACACCCTTTTTACAGCACTCGTTGTGATTGAAATGTAATGATGAATTAATTAATATGCAATACTTTATTATTAATATATAAAATAAATGGTTAAATAGTTAAGTGATAGACAACTAACATTGGTGACACAACATATAAAACAAACTAAAGTGCTCTATACAAAAACTGAGACATAGGGGAGAAAGATAACACCCAATTGCTGATTAGCAATAGAGTGACTCATAAATGGTGAGGAAACAACCCCCGAGGTCAGCAATGAAAAATGGTTAAAAAGCCTGTGTATTCAAAACAGGTAACAGAGGACTGACCATGGGGTTAATTACTAATGTATAACATATGGAAGTTCACACACTAATGCATAGGTAGTGAAGACAAATAAATTAATATTATGTCAAATGGTATAATCAGTATTGCCAAGATATCACGGCTCATGTAGGAGCATCTAACATGCTAAAGATAAAATAGCAGCAGAGTGAATAAATCTCCTAATGGATACAAATACAGGGATACTCCAGAAGTAAATGAATAACATGCATAAGAGCCCACAAAATGTGTTAAATGGCTCTGAGGCACGGATCCAGTCCGTATCAAGTTATAGCCTCCTAGTTAATATGCAATGTAAACATCCATAAGGTAGCTAATGGCAATAAAGATTCTGTGGTGAAGGAACAAACATATGAACACAGAGGGTGGGTTCGCAAGTGTATCAAACACACTGAATGCAGCAGCAGCTGCTACTAAAATACAATGTAGCACACAAGAGAGAATAATTGTAACAACGCTATAACAATCTCCTATTATAACGGTGGCTGCTATGCTTCTAACACCATCGTCATGGCTTAAGAGGCAGTAAATACTACGGCTAAATCAATATGAGTTGTATAACATTAATAGTAGCCATTAGTGCAGTGTGTAACGGTTCAATCAGCATGATAATGGCTCGCGAACAGACCGGCACTCAACAGTGCCTCTCACCCTTTGCCCTGCGTGTGATCGTCATAACGTCATGACGTCAGTCCAGTAGCCGCCTCCCACCTGACGCACGTTTCGCTGAGGCGCTTTTTCAAAGGTGGTGACGTAGGGTGCTACGGAGGAGGTTTTTATAGTGAGTAACCAATGATGCAGTGAGAGCAGCTGGGTATAACCACATGTTTCTTTTGCAGATAATCAGCAACCATGGAGAGAGAGGTAACTGAATGCATGGATGAAGGAGTGATGTAAATAAAGTTCTAAAACAGACATTGTGTGATGGTATTAACTAAGAGCTATGGAGGATACTAGATGCTAAAAAATGTAGATAAAAAAATATATATAGGAGATGCTTGAATCAGATGAAGACCAGGTAAGTAATAGTGATGGATCTAAAAGAAATAATCAGTGGAGGCGTATCAATAAAAAGAGGGTAAACAATGGTGATCTAAATGAAGGGAGAAAATAAAAAACCTTCGTTGATCCCTCTAGGCGTGAGAGTACCCAAGACATAAATCCATTTGTGTGTTTTCTTTCTCCCCTATGTCTCAGTTTTTGTATAGAGCACTTTAGTTTGTTTTATATGTAGCCAGGTTCCCCTTTTGAGAGTTGACCCCCCTCCTTCTTGGGCTCACAGCCGCCGCTCGCGAGGAGGTGAGGGGGCAGGTGCGCGAGCAGCGCGCTACCTTAGAGATGCGGACGGTTGCCGGGGACGCGATCGGGCCGTTGCTAGGGCCGCGGTCGTGTCGCAAGGGTCCCGGCGGCTCTCGGTGAAGGAAGCCGCCATTGCGGGTTGCGTTGCGCATGCGCAGGAGACAGAGGTACCGGAAGGCTTACAGACAGGTCGCGCATGCGCAGTGAGAAGCGCGCGAACCCTAGCCTACCAGGGAAGGCTCTTGGAAGGGACTATAAGTCCCATGAGCCTCTGCAGCGCCTCACATGACGCCAGGGTGCCAATAGGGCTAGAGGATGGCCCTGAAGGAGCAAAGAGATACATTTCGCGGGCTTGCAGCATGCTAGTTAGTCAGAGCCAGGAGCAGCCAGGGGAAGGAGGTAGGGTGCAGGAGTCAGTGACTCCCTGCACTAGGCCAGCAGCCCCAAAGGCCCGAGATAGCCCTGAGCCACTCAGTAGTATTGAGTGTTGTGTCAGGGATAGCCCTCAGGTTAGGGACCCTGCCACTTACTTTCTAGAGCCAGTTAGGGACACAGCAGAAGCTGCGCGTCCGTCCAGAGGTTTGGGCTCAGACCTTCGCTGCCATTGCAGTAGCCATCCGGGTGGGATCGCCCCGGACGGTAGCTCCTGCATTCATCCAACATCAGCCTTCGGATCCTTTGTGAAGTTCCTTGGCAGGTCCGGGCACCGGAGTGTCCGGAAGGTAATCCACAAGTGCACCAATGAGTTCTCTCACATTCACACGGGACATAGTGCCTGCGCAGTCACACATACACATCTCACTTGAAGGGTGGGGGTAATACTGCGTGGGGCTACTGGACACTGGGTGGGATCATCCAGTGGGGTTTGTGAGGGAAGGTAGCGTCCTGTACGACGCGGTTGTTAGTGTCTCCTCTAGGGAGGGACACCTGTTGATATACGTGCATCTGCTTATGGTTATTATATGCAAGTACGTTTTATGTGCACAAGTAAAATCATTGATTGTTTACATACACTACCGACACACTTTATTGAAGTGTGGTCGGTACCGCAAGCCGGGAAATCTCCCGGCTTGCTAGTGGCCGCCCCTCGGCGTGCCGCGCGTCATAGACGCGCGGTCACGCGTCATCGGGAGCGTGCGCCCCCTGCACGCGTGTCCAGGGGCTCCCCGAGGGAGCCCTGGTGTCCCGCGATCGCGGGACAGCGGCAGGGGGTTCCGGGGGACCCGGCGGACCCGGCAGCGGTAGGGAGAGCGCCCCGATCGGAGGGCGCTCTTCCGCTGCTTCGGCGTGCGCCCGTCACACTCGGGCGCGCGCCAGGCTACTGCTGCGGCACAGAACGGGCAAATGCTCGAATAAACTGTGCCGCAGCAGTACGGTGTGCTGGTTAATTGTATGTGTCCTGCGAGGATCAATTCCCGCTTTGCCGGGAACCATTGCAGGTGGAGGCGCAGCACCAAGTACAGGGTTACTCCTAATATAATTGCCCCAGGTTCCCCGTGGCGGAAGCTCAGCCCTCCTGTGAGCAGGTAAAGCACCACACCTGGTAACACTAAGTTCCCCGCACCCACACTATATCTGCGATTGGGTGGGGTGGAATACCCGTTACATTTGGAGGCGCTGCTGAGAGAAGACCTGGGGTGCCCTGTTCCAATTTTTTTATCAAATTGTCCCACCTTGTTTGTGAACTCCGGACGCGAGGTCCTTGCCTGGGCTTTGAGGGAAGATTTTAGCCCCTGCCGTGTGGTGGCCATAGGAGGCCTTCCCACAAATATACTGCTGCGACACACTTTATTCGAGCAAATACCCAGTATGTACCTGGCAGATACCTGGAATGCGCCGCTCCTCACCTCAGACAAGCCCCGTTGCGTTTGCCTTCCCAGCCATAGTTCATGCCTGGCTGACGGGCGGCTGATCTGTTAAATGATAATGATTAGGATTTAATAGGCTGCAATGCTTCGCGTGTCTACCAGATGGCATAAATTCATGAATTGTAATGCAGTATATATATATATATACTGTGCAGTATTGCAGCCAGCGGGAATAAAATGCTTCAATCCCTGCCTGGAAAATAACCCAATGCACTCGGGCAGAAAACAGTCACAAACCTCAATACACCCGAGTATACCCGAATTCGTGGGACTAGCCGAGCTCGAATAAAGTGTGTCGCCAGTGTATGAGTGTCTTAGTAAATAAGGCGTTACCTCATGGAAAATAATAGCCACTCCTGTTTTTGGTAAAGTCACGTTATTTGGCCTCATTTACCAGAGCTTACTGATTCCAAGGGGCCTATTCTATAAGCCTCGATAACCACTTATCGAGTCCTTTTCGGCCAAAATGTCTACTAATATTCAGTAAGACTCAATAAAAGGGCGATAAAGGCATGAATCGCCAATTTTTGCTGCCGTCCAAAACACATCGCAGAGTGAGCGGCGATAAGTCACATATCGCCAGGTTTGAAACTCGTGCAATTCTAGTAACCTCGATTAGTTTATCGAGGCTGATCGCGGTTCTAGAATGGTGATTTTCTCCCAAAATCCTCACTCCAGGAAAAGTTGGCATGAGGCTGGGTAGAAGCTGCTGAGAGGCAGCAAGCGAGGGACTTAGAAAAAAAAAATGAATTTTTCCAGCATCGGATTGATGCTGAGAGTCTCCAGAGCTGGTACCATTAAATTGAGTCTCCAGAGACCCCCGACATGAATCCCATGCAATAAAATGCATTTACAGGCAACTTCATTATCTTAGCGGCTAACCGCTAATGCAATGAAGGGGTTAACCACCAGTGCCCGGTTTATTGTGGGTGGCGGGAGTGGGTGAAGGTGGTATTTGGCCCTTTTTGGGTGTTTAGGCCGTATGGGGGGAGGGTTTGGAGGGTGGGGTTAACCCTTCATTACCATGGCAATTAACACCGCTAAGGTTATGAAGGGGTTAACCCCTCCGCTACCACCCGGTAGGCCTAAACATCCATCCTTTTTTTGCAATAAATTTAAATAACTATACCCTCCTCTTCCCCCCCAACATATACAGTACAGTAATGGGCAAAATAACTATTATCCAGATATGGATAATAGCTCATTTGTCCATTATTAAATAAAGCATTAGCCAGCCATCATAAATAAAGCAAATAATGTGTTCTACTTACCCCTGCCATCATGAAGGGCATCCTCATCAGCATACTGCAGTTCTATGTCCTCTTTTGGCAGCAAAAGTTCATGAAAAAATACAATACAATGAGCCATAACCCCTTAATCACCTTAGCGATTAATAACCGCTAGCTATAGTAATTAAGGGGTTAACCCACCCTCCCCCACTACATACCCGTGAGGCCTAACCACCCACCAAGGGCAACTATAGCCACCCTCTGCCCATTGATTGGCACAGTGGTATATCCTACCCATATAATATGGGTTTGATAAGCCACTATAGCAGACAATGGCAAAATATTAAAACAATCAAGCACAACAATTAAAGAAATAAAAAAGCACCTAAATACCACAACAATAATAGAACTAAAAAGCCTCAACTACACATTAATAAAATTATTCTAAAACCAAAACCGCTAAAGAATAAAAATGTTATTATACAGTACCAAAATAATAGAATATAATTAAAGAAACACCTGACCAACAAAACAAATCAAGAAATAAAACTGCTAGCCATTTCACAAATGTACTAAAAACAAGCCATCCAAATTACAAACAATTTCATCAAAACAATAAACAGAAATAGAAAAAATAACAATCAATAGTAAATAAGCATTTGCCAAAAAAATGCATTATTGTCGCTGTATTTATATTTACCCTAAAGGGACACAGATTAATACATTAGTAGTCAATGGGCAATCAAAAACATAAAAATAAATACAATAAAAAAACCTGAAAAAAGACATTTACATACATTCAATATTTATCTTACCTTTAGAAGTCTTCCCCATCTGAATCCCGGCGTATCAGGAAGCTCTCAACCCGCAACGTCATCACCCACAATCCGTCTCCATCCTCCTTGAAGATCGGCATCAGGTAAAAAAAATCTTCTTTCTTTGATCTTCTTTCACCTTCTTCTATCTTCATTTGTCATTATTTTCTTCTTTTCATTAATCTTCTATCTTCTTTCTTTCAGTCCAAAGTACCCCATGTTAAATCCATAACGGATGTTGTCTCAACGTCTTCTTTAGCTAAAATGAGACGGAACATGTACCATAACGGGGTCTGTATCTAAGGAAACAGGGGTTCCCCGGACCTAAAATCAACACGGTTCTGCTCCGGAGACCCTCTGCTCACGTACACTAGCATTCATTTTTTTAATTAAAATCTTGTGATCGCTGGCAAGATGTGCACTGGCCAGATCGCAGTAGGTCGCCAGGTGAGCCCTTTTTAGAGAGGCGAACATCACGTCGCTGGCTCCTCGCCAGTTTTGGGCATTTTGCTATCGCAGGTATTTGAGGCTTTCTCTCCGATAAAAAGCAAAATGATGTGGCTTCTTGGACAGTTAAAGCCACGGCTGCCTCTTTGGGATTTGTTTTTCTCAATAGGATCCCTCACTGAGATATTTCCCAATGGTGGGGGGAGGTCACAGTCAGGAATTTGCAGCTTCCCCTGGCAGTGCAAACATTTATTCTGGCTAGATCTGTATGTCAAACATACAGAACACCTACAAGCTCAATATGAGGTGTTTTGTATGTTTTATAATTCTTGTTCAGCTAGTCTTAGCTGATTGGAGGGTGGCAACCTCCTACCTAATTGAAGCTCACTCCCTCCCACATTTAAATGGTTAATAGCTCACTCCATGGCATCTCCCACACTCAGGGGAACTTGCTTGCTTACAGTGTGATTGTGACAAATCTATTACAGAGTGCTTTTCCTGGTAATGTACAGGTTAATAAAAGCTTCGATCAGACTTAGAACTTTTGCAACTAATTTTGACAGATTTATTATAAATCATTCTTCCTGGCAATGCACAGGTTATTAAGAATCTATATTAGTGTTAGGGACCCTTGAAACGTGGTCTGCCTTGCAGTTGGCTCAAGGGCTTACAACAATTTGGCCAAAATGTTAAACTAAAAGACCATTTTATTTATTAGTTATTTATACATGTATATTTAGGCACTGTACCGTATATAAGTTTTTCTGGATGTGCACTGAGCTTTGTCTGTGTTTTATGTTATGTCTCTGGTTTTAAATATAGATCTGTATGTCATATCAGTTAGTGTAGTGCTTTAGTACATTTGGTGGTGGGTGTGAGCAAATGCGTTTCAAGAAGGTTCCAATGCGCATGCGCCTCACGTTCCACCAATTGTTCAGTATCTGCAGTACAGTACTGTAGAAGTCGCTCAGCCAATAATATTGCTTACAGGAGAATTGCTTGACTTTTGAATCGCACCGATATTGATACTGTATTGTCAAAATAAAAAAACACATAAAATAATACAGCAACAATACTCACCATAGAATTTCCCATTCAGCTGGCGCCGGCGCCGGGTCACTGCCAGTCCAGTGTTCTTGATCATCCACGTCGATAGTTTGCAGCACTAGTCCACCTGTAGTCAGCTGATGAGGCTGGAAATTGCTTAGGTACAAACAAGCTTGATCGAAACTGCACGCGAAATCCGACTCAGGCTCAGGGTTGTCACTGACGGTGGGACCGTTATTGGAAGCTGATGCCGGTGCATTGCTTGGCAGCGACTGTTGTTTCTTAGTTGGTTTTAACACGACCCTTCACCTTTTGCCGTCTGCATGATCATAGATACAGGAAAAAGGAAGTGATATACACCAATACCCTCCAACAAATTGTGGCTCAATACGATAAAAACAGAGATCGCTACATAACCTTTTCCTTATTGCACGCTTCCACATATGAGGAGCTGGCGAAAATTTGTAAAAGTCATAGTTTTCGATAAAATACTGATAAATTTGAACAACTGTTTCCATCTTATCATCTGTTGCATTAATCGCGGCCCATATCAAATACGCATAACTTCTGTCGGGTTTTTGGAAAACGGGCTGCACTTGAACACTCATGGCGACGGCTCTCTGGAGAATACTGTAACAGAAACTGGTCTTTGTCTTTATTTAATATCAAAAGCCTAAATTGATACATTTTTGCAACCTCTTCCTTCAGGTTCAAGGCCAAGTTACAATAGCACACTGTGGTATCTTTTTTAAACGAAACACCTGCAAGTCGACACATTACTGAAGCGCATGCGCATTACAATTCATGAATATCTGCCATCTGGCGGACACGCGAAGAATTGCAACCTATTAAATCCGAACCATTCTCAATAAACGCATCAACCGCGCATGACCCGTGGCTGAGAACGCAAAATCAATGCAGCATGCTCCAGGTGAAGTGCATTGCATTCCAGGAAAAAGCCAGGGAAAAACCGGCGATGTGTTAGACTCAGATGAGCCGCAGCAGTATGTGCCAGAGGACATCACCTTCTTTTTTCTCTAATAACATACAGTATTGGGTTTTTTTCTATGTGATTTTTATATTTTTCTTTGAGATTCTATCGTTGTTACTGAATCTATGGATATTTTATAAGATTATTGACTCTCATATGCTGGTTCGGATTGCCACAGTCTGCAACAGTCTGCAACAGTCTGCATATAGATAATAAAATGATGATAGAGTCTCCCTCCAAATGACAGCCCTTCAGAACTCTCATATAAGGATTTCCCCCTCTGGGCTTCCCTGCCCCTTTACCTGCGGGGGCTCGCAGCTGCCAGCGGAGGAGTGCACATTCACACGGCGAGCGCTGATAGTAGCGGGGAAGGTTACAGGCAGTGCGGGCCTTCAGGATGGAGAGTGGTTTGCTGGCAGCTCCCGGTGGCTTCCGGCACATGACGTCACAGTGATGGATAGGCACGCGCATTCACGAAGGGAGCTGCGCATTCGCAAAGGGAGCTGCACATTCACAGTGCTCTGTTAGGTCCCGCGGCCATTTTAGTACACCCTGCGCATGTGCAGGATGATAGAGATAGCCGGCGGCCATTAGGGAAGAGGCTCCACAGGAACTACAGCCCCCAGAAAGCTATGGGGCAGGAGCAGGAGAGACTGAAACATTTGGTACGCTCAGCGGGACAACGCTAGTCTGAAGAGGGAGCTGAATCAAGCAGGTAGTGTCTCAGAGCCAGTGGCTCTGAGACTAGGCCTATTATATTTCCCATTAGGCTCCAGCTATGCCCCGACTCACAGTAGCTTGTGGTTTCTTCAGGGAAGGCCCCCTCAGATAGGGATGCTTCCCCACTTACTCTCTAGTGTCAGGGACACAGTGAAGATGCCGCACAGTGATTGCAGCCTGTGGTCTGGGACCAGAAAACCTTGGTTGTAATAGACTCTGCATGGTGAAATATATCACGCCGGAATTCACCCCACTCGAAGGCGACGCCATCACAGATGACAACGTTGGATCAGATGGGTCCCCTTTGATAATCTGCATTACCCGGGTGCCGGAGCCCTGGGCAGATACCCAACTAAGTGCACCAACACGTCACAGGACAGCACTATCTCCAACACTTTTGGGTGGGCCCTGACATTGTGGGAGAAGGACATGTGTATTGTTGCCAAGCACCCTATGTACTTTGGGGATTGGTGGTACTGGGTTGGCCTATTATACTGCGTGGTACAGGGTACTGCTATATGTGTGTTCAGTAAAAGTTATTAGTATATACTTGAGTGTATGTATTATTGGTATTATTCCTGTAAGGGGCTTACCCCACCAAGCTGGGATCCCTTGCACAGGTGGAGGCGCTGTCACCAGACGGATCAGGTACACCCCAGGCTCCAAGAGGCAGAGGTTAAGGCCTCCTGTGAGCCACAGGTAACGCACCACACACCCCGTAGCCGCCATATCTCCCATAAAGTGCACTACATTCAGTTTTAATTTTGCTTAATTTTTCTCAAATCTCTCCACTTGTGTCTAGAAATACAGAATTACCAAAAACATTTAACATAATGACCATGTAAATTCTTTAATTTCAGAAAATATAATTTGTTGTATCTTTCTTCCAGTATTCAATCTGTAAATTTGTCTGGTTAAATAAACTAACTATACAACAGACATTTGTTACATTTTGCCATACAATTCTCTATACACTCCATCAATAGAACATTTTAAAATGTGCAGACCTCTCACAATCCAATCTGCCTTAATAAATTATTTCTTTCCAGCCAATATTTTATTCCTTTGTAAAGTCATTCTTGGAGAAACAAAAAAAATAAACATTGAAATCTTGAAACCAATTTTGCAAAAGACTGATGAAGTGATTGTCAAGCTTTCATTATAAATGTTGATATTTTTACATCTTTTGGCATAGGAAATAAGCAATAAAAAGCTGCATAGAAAACAGGTATTTTTATGATAATGTAAATTAGTTTCTTTGGAAAGGTATAAAAATCAAATGCTGTCAGCTGCCCTTGCACATTCATCAGTACACTTTGTCATACCCTGGACGTTTAGGTTAAATATATTAAAGTTAAACTACAGTACTGTGTCAGTTTTAAGTTGGATATTTTTTTTTTAGCTTTTACACTACATTATTTATGACCAATAATAAATTTAAGATATTTCATACATGGGAGATGATTTGAGGGTAAAGATAAAAAGGCAAAGGAAAAATAGAATTCAGTATGGCAATAAGACAGTGGTAATTGTTGTATTGATATGAAAATGAAAAGATTCAATATGCAGGATTTGGGAGGAATGTAATTACTTGTAAAATAATGTTGAGGTGTACAATGTATAATAGTAGTATTTAGCATGGAAGATTACCAAAGGAACAATTAATTCCTGATCCTATTTTATTCCCATTTAAATATTTTCAAACATGTCCATGTGGAACTGGTTGTAGAGTACAATAGTGTTAATATACCCAAATAAATATATTAAGGAAAGAAAATGTTGTCTACATGTGATTAGAGATGAACAAATTCCAATCCGCCTCGTATCGGGTGGTTCCTTTTTCTCCAAAAGAGAAATCTGAAATTGCAGATTTTTCTTCTTTCATGGGCAAAAAACAATCCGTTTCCAGACAAATTTTTGACAATCCACAAATGGAGTCTTATGGCCTAATGTAGTTAGCACCGATTCAAAACACCACCAGGGTTTTGAAATAGCCATTTTTGACAGCGTTGCTATCACGGTATGCAGAAAGTCCAGAATACCAGTGATAGCAACATTTGCAAACATGTGAGAGTAATTCTTGGTAAAGGATGTGACATCATCCAAAGGGAGTCCCATGGTCTACTACAACCAATCAGGTTTGGGATATAGTTCTCACAATCTGATTGGCTGAACTACCATGTGACTGTGGCCATGTGGGTTTTGTGACATCATGGGGAATGAAGAACAGCCATTCTGATTGGCTGGCTTCAGTCCCTTTCATGATGTCACATAAAAAAAAGGATACATGGTTGGCTGTAACAATCAGATGGCGTGGGAAGCATTTGGCACCCAAATGGGATGTCACAGGCCATTGTTAAGGCTGTGCCCTTCATGTTGGCAGGGGTAAGTAGAACATTTTTTATTTACTTTATTTATGCTGGTTGGCTAATGTTGTGTTTAATAATGGGCAAATAATCTATTATCCATATCTGGATAATAGTTATTTTGCACATTACTGTATTGAATGTGTTTCGTAGAAGGGGGGGGGGGTTATTTATTGAAATGTAGGCCATATTTTAGTTTTTTTAAATACAGGAATGGTACCGCAGGCCAGTGGGTGCCCACGCGAACCACCCAAGAACCCACGGATGCCCACAGGGACCACCGAAGGACCCCCGGACGCCTGTAGGGACCATCCAGGGACCACTGTGGGGCCCCCCGACACCTGTGGGAACAACCCGGCGACCACCGCCGGCCTGTGCTCTAAAAAAATAAATAAATAATGGTTTTATGTGGATGCACAAGAGGTGGGTTGTGTATTGTTGTTTATTAAATATTGTAATGGTTTTTGGTGGCCTAAGAGGTGTTTACTAGGACTGATGTGTGTATTTTTTTGTATTGTAGGTAGCGGTGGTGGGTGAAGGGGGTTTTATCCCCAAGGATGAATGTTTAGGCATACCAGGTGGGTAATGGGAGGGGTTAACCACTTAATTACCTTAGCGGTATTAACCATTAAGGTAATGACGGGGTTAAGTCCACCCACAAGCCCCTCACAAGGCCTAAACACAGACCAAGGGAAAAATACCACCTTAACCCACCCCCGCTACCCAAAATAAGCATGACACTGGTAGTTAACCCCTTCAGTGCCTTAGTGGTTAGCTGCTAAGGTAATGAAGTTGCCTGTAAATGCATTTTTCATGCCTCTGATTCATGCCAGGGGTCTCCGGTGCTGATATGAATGGATATCAGCTCCGGAGTTTCCCAGCATCAATCCGATACAGGAAAAATGCATTTTTTTAAGTGCTGTCTCACTGCTCATAGGCAGCTTTTCACCACCTTCTTGCCAACTTTTTGTAGCGGGACGATTTGGAGAGGAAATCTCCATTCTAGAGCGGCGATCAGCCTCGATAAGCTGATCGGGGCTACTAAAATGGAGCGATTTTGAGAAGCTGGTGATAAGCGGCGATGAGTGGCTTATCGTCGCATGTTTTTTGCTTTTATCGTCAGCTTATTGGGGTTCACTAAATAGCAGTAGGCTTTTTTGCCGAAAAATAGCTTATCGCTGTTAACTGCATGAGGCCTTAATCTGTTTGCAGTTTGTGGGAGCAAGAGAGCTTTCTAATTTTATTAGCAGTCGCCAGTTGTGTATATATCATAACAGAACTGGGACAAAAATATTTACTGTGATATCGCAGACACATACTGAATTGAAATTCTTTATTTAACAATATATTAAACTCTACAAACTGCATGATGCCATTCCACTTGCTTCCCACAGCACACAAAGTGTTATTGGGTTGACAAGTTTGAGGCACTTTAGGAATGGGTTATGGTGAAATAGGGTCATAAGTTGAACTCAAACAATCTCTGTTATTCAGAACAATAGCTCTAGCAGTCATGAGCTAAACCAGCTGATGTGTTGCAATGCACACTGTCTACTAACAGCATACCTCTAAGCGATATCTATTTTGTTGATTGTATTTGTAACCTTAAAAGCACTTCAAGCACAAAGTAATTATATGTTCTGAGAGCTATGAGTTACTGAAACCAGGTGACATTAAATAAAAGATGAACAGAACATGGGCAACCTCACTCTACTCGGTTGGAAGAAAATGAGTGGCATATCTGATGCTCTAGGGATTACACAGTTATAACTGCAGTTTTTACAAGCAAGGACTATTATTATTTATAGACAAATATTCTTGGTAATATCTTAGTGTTATACATTTTTATCTTTTTAGACCAGATATGTGCAATCTCGTTTCCAGTATGTAGATTGTACAGGAGGCATTAAATCCCTTCTACTCTATGTACATATTAAAGTAGATAGGTCTCTTTCAGGGTGACTACACCTCTTAAGAAGCCAACATGTGATTAAATGCATTTTGATTTTTCAATCTGCATTATAAAACAAGCTCTAAAGCAGGAGTCTTTTGTTCTGCAAATATAAAAGGTAAAGACTTCGTTCATTGCTTATTATTTTGCTTAAATTACCACAAAGTACTATGTCTCACTACTACTGTAGGTCTATTTTATAGACAGAAAAAAAACTGATTGGCTGGCGAAGCCAAAAATTAACATAAACCGGTAATCAAGTGCACCGGTAAATAATAACATA
The DNA here is from genome assembly GCF_040206685.1 of Ascaphus truei. NCBI lineage: Eukaryota > Metazoa > Chordata > Amphibia > Anura > Ascaphidae > Ascaphus > Ascaphus truei. Next base: position 82,618,859 of record NC_134484.1, read on the forward strand.
AGTGCCCTAAATGGGGAGGTTGAATTTAAAATAAAATCCATGGGGGGATACCGAGCAGAGCACCCCACTTAAGGCCAACTGGTAAATGAATTCAGGTACCTGTTCATTGGCCACAGCATGGGTGAACTATACTCCGATATGGGAGTGCACCAGCACCCAGAACAGAGCCTGGCAGTTAAGTGATGCCTCCGTAGCCAAACGCTGCAAACTGGATTTATATATAACCAGTTTGCTAATACTAGGAGCAGGTTGGTGAGGAGATACATGGCCCTATTGTTCCAGGATACTGGGCACGCAAAAATAAAAATGTGGGGAGAAATGCAACCAGAACTGCAGGAGGAGGCCCCTCAAGAGTGACAAGAGGGGGTGCAGTATGGCACAAGAAAAATGCATGTGGAACAGGGATTCCCTTGCATCACAAAATGGGCATTTGGCTGGGAAGTCCGTGAAGTGGGCAAGGTACTCTCCCACCCACATTCACTATGGAGGATTCTCCAACTCAGATCCGGTGGGTTGGGGGAACTAACTCTGAATAGTGTTCCCTCTACCGTGGCTGCTAGTCCTCGTTTGTTGGTAGTACCGCCTCCAGATGGTATTGAGGTGGGCGACGAGGGCGAGGTAGTGCACTGTATGGAGCACGAGAGAGTACAGCCCCTTCCTCGGCAAAAGAACACAGAGCGTCGGCCCCAACAGCCACTCCTTGCTTAGACATAGAGACCATGCTCCAGGCTTTGAGGGTTTCCTGGTAGTATACCAGCAACACTGAGAGATCTCTCCCAAACCCCTCAGGCTTGATAAGAAACAGTTGTTGGTCGCACCCCATATTGCACAGATGGAGAAGGAAGTTGGATGCTAGATAGCAGCACTGCGCAGAAGGGTCTGTGTACAGGTATCTCTGCAGGAATGGGAGGCAGAAGGTGTGCCCCTAGGAGCGCACACACAACTCTTTGTCCGCTCTTTTCTAGAGTGAGGCACGCAACACCTGCAGAGACCCAATGCTTTCCCATGCAGAGGAACTTCCCCTGGATCTTGGTAATGAATTGAGGGGTCAGACTCAGGCTGATCAGCCGGTGCACAGCTGAGAGGCCACCAGCTGGTTGATCACCAGAGCCCTTCCTCTGAGGGAAAGCATTTTCACGAGTCCGTTCCATGATACCAGACAAGCGAGAACACGTTCCTCAAACTCAGTCCAATTCTCTGGGACCGGGCGCTCCACAGTGGACAGGTATACTCCAAGATACGTGATTGAATCTGCCTTCCACGAGACATTACGAAATGTGGGAGGTAAGGCATCGTCTACCTATATGGAACCCTCCAAAAGATCTGAGCATTTGGACCAATTGATTAGAGCTGAGGAGGCTTGAGTATAGACCTCTTGGCATGCTTGTCCCCATTCCAGATCAACAAGATCCTGGGCCACAAGCGTAGGCTGAAAGGACTACTTGCATGTCCGGTTCTCTTAGCACTAGCCCAGTGAGCCTTCTCCTCAATAGACATAGGAAAGACTCTGTGGCTAGCGCATAGAGTTGACTGGATAAGGAGAAACCTTGATGCACTCCTCTACCAAATGCCAAAGGTGCGGTCAGACGACAATTGATCTTATTCAAACACTCTGCAGAGGCGTTCAGCCTTTTCAGATAGCCCACAAAACATGGACCAAACTGTGCGCGTGCAGAGTCGCTATGAGGTATCGGTGATCCACCCTGTCAGATGCTTTCTTTTGATCTACGGAGGGAAAGTCAAGAGACAGACAATCCTGCGAGAGTAGTGCAGCAAATCCCAGACCAGAGAGATATTATAAAAGATGGTCCGGTCCGGGATCATAAAGGACTTGATCCTCAGTGAGATGGCCTTGGCCATGATCTTATAGTCTGTGCAGCAAGACCGATCACCAGTTATTGGTTTGGCAGAGATCCCCCTTCTTGGGCAGCAAAGTTAATACAGACCATTAACATGAAAGGGGCATCTCACCGGCCTCGAGGGCTTCCTCAATGACCTGATGACCTATTGGAAATCAGGTCCCAGATTCTCCCAGAAGCATCAGAAGACCTCTATGGTCAGCTCATCCAGCCCTGGAGAATTACCGTAGGGCATGAGACGGAGGGCGTCAGAGAGCTCAATGAAAGTAAGAGGCTTATCCAGACTCTCTCTGACACCCTTGCTGATTGTGGGAAGCCCCTCCCATAGAATTGTGCAGGCGTCTGGATCAATGGGATCCGGAGAGAACCAGTTAGAATAAAACATCCGGGCCCTATCCCGGATGCTCTCCGGATCCATGAGAGGGGAACCATCATCAGCTGGAAGGCAGGTGATATACCTGCGGTTGCCCCTCTATTTCTCCAGAGCGCAGACAAGGCCTGACCCGCGATCCATCTCCCAAAGAAAATGGAGGCAGGATTGCACATATGCCCCCTGAGCCTAGGCTGTTCCAGCTCATGATGGGCGCACTCCCTTGGCATACTCCTGACACAAAAGGCGCAAGTGTACCTTGCCCACATCCCACTAATGACTCAACATGGCAAAGTCACCTTTGCCACCTCTCCAAGCCATCCAGAACTCCTGGATCGATGTCGCAAAGCCCTGCTCCTCCAACAGGTGGCCGAGGGCACTGATGGCTTTGGTGCCACTGTCACAGATGCACAGTTGTTGTCCCAGAACAGCGCCAAGCTAATGGCACTGGACCGGCTCAAAACATAAGGTGGCTAGATATATAAAACCGGTCAATCCGGCAGTTGGACAACAGACCACCCCACACCCTAACATACGTGTGTTTCTGATGCCCCTGGATATTGTTCCCGCCAGCTGTTGACTAAGGAGTAGCGGGTGATGAGCTCCCGCAAGGCCGACAGAGAGGGAGCACGACTCTGTCCCGATGTGGTCCAGAGTCCCGATGTTGCAATTTAAATCATCCCCTGAGTAACACACACTCATCTGCATCAACTGTCTCCAGGTTAGCCTGGCAAAGAACTTCACTCCCTCTGGCCCATTAAATGGAACATACATGTTTAGTAAATTCAGCGTGTAGCCCAGATACAGGACACTCAGGTAGAGTAGAAGGCCTGGGATAACAGCCTTGACAAACAACAGCTATGGCTGGAAGGACTCAAAGAGCAGAGTCACCACTGCACATGATGCTTCAGCCTCTGGAGTGGTATGGGTATCTTGCAGGAAACTTACAGAATACGCTCTTTTAGTAGATAGGAGAGTACCTGGAACCTGCGAAGACCGTCCTTACAGCTGTTAACTTTGAGCATGCTAATGATCAAACCATTATTTTTGTGTGTCAAGAGTACTACTTGTACCAGCCACAGAGGCAATTCCTTGTGAAGCCTGGTACTGTTGCAGCTGGTTTAAGAATTTCTGGGCTCAGAGTTGTTCCAAACTCCCAGAATTCTTGGCCTGTGGTTGGCCCTTATGTACACCTGGACAGAGCGAAGGATAAAAGAGACATCTCCCCACTTCTCGAGGGCCAACTGCATTTTCCTTTCTTTATGTTCATAGAGGGTGTTCTCAAGGAAACGTGTGATTTCCCTGGCGGGGGTGACTGGTTAATCCCCAGGCTTGTCCTGGATGAGGAGTTCGTTTCCCTCACCCTCCTCTGCTGGGACTACCCTCCTCTGCTTGATTTTACTGGACTTCTCTCTTGGTGTCTGAGAAGGAGAGTCCAATTTACCATCTATGGTGGGACCTGAGGGTGGCGCTGACTGTGCCGTATTGGGGGCATGATGGGGAGTGGCTAGAGGCAGGGCAGCAGAAGTTGTGGCATACCCGGTATTATTGGGAGCCGCAGAGGCACAAAGTTCCTTAACGGCCTCCTATACTGCTACCTGTGCAGCTTGGATGTTGCAGGGCTCGTGGTTTATTTGGGAGGGATCTCTACAGTGGGACCCTACAAGGTATTCATAGAAGAGCCCACTTGATCCCCCTCCCCCATATCCACCTCACTACCTGGTTCATCCTCCCCTTCAGCACACCCCAATTATCCTGAATGGGGGTTAATCCCATGGCATTTCCCTCCAAAGATGGTTGCTCCTGAGGCATTATATTTGCCCCAAGAGAGCCACTGGTAAGTGGCAGTGGAGGGATAGCCACCGGATTGTTCCTAAATGTCACCTCATCAGGGACAGCAACCACCCATTTAGCAGGGGTAGTGTTAGGGACCCTCTTATAGTCCAGGTGCAGGCTTTGAAGCCTTATGGCAGTAGCCTGCTGATTATTCCCTGAATCACAGGAGGCCTTCTAATTACCCTGCTCTACCTCTAGACCCTAATCCACTGTAACCCCTGCAGGTTCTGGAGGGAGAAGTGTCTGGTCTTTAACTGGTTCAGTCAACAGCTGTTTAAGGTGGCTGGGGGATATATATGGGCCAGACAATGCCACCTGGTGAGGAGGTGATGTTTTGCTCCTCTTATTTGCTTGGATAGAGGTGTCCCATATATAAGCACCTCCCATTCCTCAGTCATCCCCCGATTAATTTTTTGCTCCTCTTTCTGGGGATGTCACTCCCAAAAGAGGAAGGGTCACTTGCTATCAACCTGGTACCACTAACGGTGCTTATAATAGGTATAGGGTGTGCTCTATTGATAGCAGTAACCTTAGGGGCCAAGGTGGCATTCTTCCCCTTCTTCCCTATAGCTGTAGCAATGGGTCTTGCCACAACCACTGATGGTAGTGACTGGGAAGAATGAGGTATGGAGGCTGCCTTGGTGGTCGGAGCAGCATCTTCCTTTAAGTTCTGCTGTGATGGGCTCAGTCGGGTGGGGTGCTGTTGCACATGAGGTGCTAGGTGCTGGAACCTGAGCTGATGGATTTGATAGCCACCGGGGGCAGCTCTTACGAGCATGCCCCAGCTCCCTGCACAATAAGTACCTCACCTCCTCCATGCTATTGAACACATGGTACAGCACTCCCTCAAAGAGAATCCCAAAGGATCCCTCATTTGATTCTTCGACCGAAGGCAGATGCAGCTGCACCTGCCTCTTAAAAAAAGAGCATGTGTTTTAGTGTTCTCTCTCTGCAGCCCAGCGGTATTTTAATAATGGAATAATTTAAGTCTCCCAGGGCCTGCAGGTGGGTGCACAGAAGGGGATCCGGGATAAAGGGGGGCACATTGAATAGCACTACCTTTGTGCCCAGCCCTTCTAGGAGTTCTATTGGGACAAAGTCCCTCCCTATAGTGATGCCCCTCTGTATGATATTGTGGGTGGCAGCCAGTGTACGCAGAAACAGCACGGCATTACCATACATGCGACTGGCTGCCACCACATTAGAGGGGCACACTATGTCAGCCTTAGTCCTTACATACTCCCCTAAACCATGGGACCCTGACAAATAGCACCGCACACCATGCTTCCTTCTTAGCTGTGCCCCAGCAGTGATAGTTCTGGGGCTGGTAGCACTTCCACTGGACACCACCTGTGCCCATGATGTGGAAGTGGCCACAGGGGTGAAGGTGCTACTAGCAGGAGGGGTGCTTGATGCTGAGGTCCATGGCTGTGACTAATTTTTTCAGGGGCCACTTTTTGTCCATGTGGTTTCTTAGCACCTTTCCCCTTCATTATAAATAATAATAACTAAATAAAAGTTGAAGGAGAAAAGACTCCTGGGAGAGAGAAAGCTGTGTACTGTAAAGTGATTCTCTGAAAGAGCTCTGACGGTGAGTGGGTTAAAAACCTCTCTCTGCTGTGTGCGGTTATTGCAACAGCCGATTTAAAAAAAGAGGGGGGGTTCTTCCCTCGCCTTTCTCTCTCTGGGGGCTATGCACTAAGCCCCGAGCTTTCGCGCTGGCCTGAAAAAAATTAGCACGTCCGATAAAAAATGAAGCCGGTGGCGCGATTCACTAAGGCCCGCAGCCCATTTTTTATCGGACGTGCCCAAAACTGGCTTATCGTGCGTGCAATGTATTTTCCCCCTGCTATCGCACTTAAAGTTCCCGTACGCTAGCTTATTGAACAAAAAGCTGCTTGTAACATTTGCATGGAGATTTGCCATCTCCATGCAAGGCTGTTACAGGCGATCGTACAAAAAATAAATATATTTTAATTATAGTGTACATGAGCAGGGGGTCTCCCGAGCTGAACAGCGTTGGTTTCAGGTCCGAGGACCCCCTACTTCAGGAGATACAGGCCCCGTTATGGGGTGCCGGTATCCCCTGCAGAATTTCAATGTCCCGGTCACGTGACGCGTACGCTTGAAAGTGCAGGGGATACCGGCACCCCATAATGGGGCCTGTATCTCCTGAAGTACGGGGTCCTCAGACCTGAAACCAACGCGGGTCTGCTCCGGAGACACCCTGCACATCTACACTATAATTAAAATGTATATTAAAAAAAGAATTATCAAACATCAATACACGACCCCCCTCCCGCCCTCCTCCCTAACACATACAGTAAAATAATGTGCAAAATAACTATTATCCAGATATGGATAATAGATTATTTGGCCATTATTAAACACTGCATTAGCATACCTAAATAAAGTCAATAAAAACAGTAGCCAGCTAATCCAATCAATACAAGCAGTAACAACATCAACAATTATTTAATTAAACCATCAACCAATTAAACCAATTCATTCCTAAACCAACTCAAAATGAATAGTAACACTAACCAAACAAACCAATGAATTACAACAACATTAATGAATGTAAACATTAAAAGACAAAGAAATACATTTAAACAATCTCTGAAAGAACCATAAAACGCATTAGCCAACATAATACAACATTAACTACAAACGAACACCAATCGCAAACATTTTATTACATTAAGCAGGAAAAATACAAACAATTACATCCACATAAGAAACTGACATTAAAAAAACCAACAGCAATACCAAGCCAGAAATGCCCCCCAAATATTGTAATAATAATGTATTAATCTGTACCCTAAAGTGGTACAGATTAATATATTATCAGTCAATGTGCCTCCCCCAAAAAATCAAAAATCACATCCAATGAAAAAACCTGTAAAAAGAGACATTTACAAACATTGAATATATTACTTACCATTGGAAGTGGTTGCCCTCCGACTCCCGGGGAAACAGGAAGCTCACGTACCTTGAAGGCCTACAACAGCATCCGATGCCATCTGCCATGAAGATCCAGCAAAGGTACCCAAATCTTCTTTTTTCTTTCTTTACTCACCGTCTTCTATCTTCATCTGTAACCATTTCTTGTTCTTCTTTATCTTCTTTCTTCATCTGTCAATCCAAAATACCCCATGTTAAATCCCAGCCGATGCTGTCTCGTCGGCTTCTAGGGCTCAAATGAGGCGTCACGGCCTTAAATAGGGCTTGTGACATCACATTTAGCCTCAAAATGGTGAACAGCCACCTGATTGGCTGTTCAAACCATGTTCCGACTTTAATTTTTTTTTTTTTTACATGACGTCACTTAAAGGCAATGATGCCAGCCAATCAGAATGGCTGTGCTTCATTTGCCTTTAAGATGACGTCACGAAGCCGGCGTCACATGGTATTTCAGCCAATCAGATCGTGGGAAACAATTCCATACTCTGATTGGCTGAAATACCATGTGACGCCGGCCATCTTAGATTTTGTGACGTCATCTTAAAGGCAAATGAAGCACAGCCATTCTGATTGGCTGGCATCATTCCCTTTAAGTGACGTCATGTAAAAAAAAAATTCAAGTCGGAACATGGTTTGAACAGCCAATCAGGTGGCTGTTCGCCATTTTGAGGCTAAATGTGACGTCACAAGCCCTATTTAAGGCCGTGATGCCTCATTTGAGCCCAAGAAGCCGACGAGACAGCATCGGCTGGGATTTAACATGGGGTATTTTGGATTGACAGATGAAGAAAGAAGATAAAGAAGAACAAGAAATGGTTACAGATGAAGATAGAAGACGGTGAGTAAAGAAAGAAAAAAGAAGATTTGGGTACCTTTGCTGGATCTTCATGGCGGATGGCATCGGATGCTGTTGGAGGCCTTCAAGGTACGTGAGCTTCCTGTTTCCCTGGGAGTTGGAGGGCCACCGCTTCTAATGGTAAGTAATATATTCAATGTTTGTAAATGTCTCTTTTTACAGGTTTTTTCATTGGATGTGATTTTTGATTTTTTGGGGGAGGCACATTGACTGATAATATATTAATCTGTATCACTTTAGGGTACAGATTAATACATTATTATTACAATATTTGGGGGGCATTTGTGGCTTGGTATTGCTGTTGGTTTTTTTAATGTCAGTTTCATATGTGGATGTCATTGTTTGTATTTTTCCTGCTTAATGTAATAAAATGTTTGCGATTGGTGTTCGTTTGTAGTTAATGTTGTATTATGTTGGCTAATGCGTTTTATGGTTCTTTCAGAGATTGTTTGAATGTATTTCTTTATCTTTTAATGTTTACATTCATTAATGTTGTTGCAATTAATTGGTTTGATTGGTTAGTGTTACTATTCATTTTGAGTGGGTTTAGGAATTAATTGGTTTCATTGGTTAATGGTTTAATTAAATAATTGTTGATGTTGTTACTGCTTGTAATGATTGGATTAGCTGGCTACTGTTTTTATTGACTTTATTTAGGTATGCTAATGCAGTGTTTAATAATGGGCAAATAATCTATTATTCATATCTGGATAATAGTTATTTTGCACAATATTGTACTGTATGTGTTAGGGCGGTGTATTTAGTTAGAAATAATGTTTAGTACTTTTGTTGGCACAACATTGGTACCGCAGGCCTGCGGGTACCCCAGGACTCCCGCGTGGACCCGGGACGGCCGCGGGGTCAGCCGGGGACACCAGCGCGACCCTCGGCCTCCCTCGGGGACCCCTGCGGGGTCAGCCGGGGACACCCGCCGGCCTGTTGTATTGGTTTTGCGCCTGCAAAAAGGTAAACAAAGAATTTTTTCTAAGTCCAGCTTTTTTTATCACTAGCCTTTAGCTGGTGAGCTTTATTCAGCGCAACTTTAACGTACGATCAGTTTGCGTTGCTTAGTGAATCCCGCAGAAGGGCAGCATTCAGTGCAAACAGCTGATCGTACGATCAAAGTTGGACTTAGAAAAAATTTCAAGGAAAAGCCCGTTTTAGAGCGCAAAGTGCCTGTTTGTGCGGCTTAGTGCATAGCGCTCGGCGGAACTTCACGTTCTAAAAGCACTATGCGCTCTTAAAACGACTTATCACTGCTTAGTGCATAGCCCCCTCTCTCTCTTCCTCGCTCTCTTCCACGTTATAAAAAATATGAACTTAATCTAAACCTTCCCCACACCAAAATAAATTTCTCTGTAAAAATAAACAACACAAATGAATCAAAACAAACACATACAATAAAGAACCAGTGAAGGGGGTGGACAAAGGTAGTGCTCTGGGATTTTTAAGCCCACAGGAAGGGACAGAGCTGGGATACTCAACGGCACCTACCTGGGGCAAACCAAAAAAACAAATAAATAATCCAAAATAGCTTTAAAACTCCATAATTTTAAATCAAACAGTGCCCTAAAGGTTTAGAAACATAAAATCACCAAAATAAACAACTACATATCAATTTTGAAGCCCTTTTGTGGGAGCTCAAATTACACACATTGTGATTTGATCACCATTTGATCTTGTACATTTCATAATTACATTTTCTTTTATATTTCACTTAATACTGTCTCTTAATAAATGTATAACTTTTTAGCTAATTTAGTTAGGTTAATACATCATGGATACATTGCATTATGTTAATGTATCCTATATTTTGCAGCTCTTTGGAGGTTCTTTCTCATTGTTTTTAATTATACTATATATGTATTCAAAGTTACTTTATCCAGGTCATATCTCTAATGGGCGATTTTCCAACTTGGAGAATTTAGGAGTACACCTCATCTAAAAGATTGCATTTTCTCTCTCCATATTCTAATAGAGATTAAATAAAATACTGTGGGAGCTATGCACTAAGCTCAATGGCTTTGCGTTCTGATTTGGCCAAAAAGCAGGTTCGTTAAAAAGTGAAGCCGGGGACGCTATGCACTAAGGCCTTGAGGCCATTTTTTAACGTACCTGCTCAAAATAGCTCAGAACAGCCACAGCGTACGTGATGCTTTTTTTCCCCCTGCTAGCGTTCTGAACCTTTCAGTTCGCTAGCTGATAGAAAAAAAAGCCACATGTAACATTTGCATGGAGATTTGCTATCTCCATGCAAGACTGTTACAGGCGATCATACACTAAATAAATACATTTTAATAATAGTGTATACTGTATGAGCAGGGGGTCTCCCGAGCTGAACGGCATTGGTTTCAGGTCCGAGGACCCCCTACTTCAGGAGTTACAGGCCCCATTATGGGGTGCCGGTATCCCCTGCAGTTTAAAGCTCCCGCGTCACGTGACCGGGTTATTTACATTCTGCAGGGGATACCGGCACCCAAAAAAAGGGCCTGTATCTCCTGAAGTAGGGGGTCCTCGGACCTGAAACCAATGCGGTTCAGCTCAGGAGACCCCCTGCACATCTACACTAGTATTAAAACATACATAACAATAAACAATAATTCATTACCGTAGCGGCTATCCGCTATGGTAATGAAGCAGCTTTAATGTATTTTAAATAATAGTGTGCGGGAGCAGGGGGTCCCCTGAGCTGAACCGCATTGATTTCTGCCTCAGAGACCCCCTGCTTCCCAAGTTACAGGCCCCGGTATGGGGCACTGGGTGCCAGTGCCGCCGCCATCTTTATAGCGTCCAAGACGCGACGTGGGCTCTATAAAGATGGCGTCCGCACTGGCACCGATGCCCTAAACCGGGGCCTGTAACTCGGGAAGCAGGGGGTCTCTGAGGTAGAAATCAATGCGGTTCAGCTCAGGGGACCCCCTGCTCCCACACACTCTTACTAAAAATACATTAATGCTGCTTCATTACCTTAGCCGATAGCCGCTAAGGCAATGAAGGGGTTAAGCCACATTAGCATGTTTATTGGGGACAATTGCACCCAATAAACAACACACATCCCCCCCGCCCCCTAACACATACAGTACTTTAATGGGCAAAATTACTATTATCCACATATGGATAATAATGCATTTGCCCATTTTAAATACATTTAAATTACAATAAATACAGTCAAAACATTTAACACTTACGTTTTACAGGCACCCACGATGAAGGCTGTCTTCATCCTCATCTTCATTCTGCCCATGCCCCTACGGTGCTGCAAAACATGCACAACAATTACAATAGCCAATGTAATGTCCCCTAACCCCTTAATCACCATAGCGGTTATTAACCGCTATAGTCATTAAGGGGTTAACCCACCCTCACCCACCACTCAGGAGGCCTACATACCCTCCCACTCAAACCCCCCACCCCTTGAGGCCTAACAATCCTCACCCACTACCCAGAAAGGAGGCCTACCCACATACCCTTGGGGCCAATACACCCCCCCCCCCAACACATACAGTACAATAATGTGCAAAATAACTATTATCAAGATATGGATAATATATTATTTGCCCATTATGAAACACATAAAACATGCACAAATCAAAACATGAATTTTTAATCTTAAAATCACCACATTGTACAATAAATCTAGCATCTATTGCAAATATAAGCCAACAAATCAGCAGCTCCACAAATGTATATGAAATGTCACACAATTGCATTGAGTGTGTACATGATGCAATTAATCTGTGCATCATGTAACACTATGCAAAATATATGTAACAATAAAATACACTATGAAAAATGTCCCCTAACCACCAATGCCATCCTGAAAATCAATTAGAAACTAACCAACATCAATACAATTAGCATTAATCAATTAATCCATTTCCTCAAACAATTAAAATACAATACAAATCAATTATACAATTCCCTATTCAATTTCTAAAGCCAAACCATAGCCAAAACAATTCTAATTTAAATTAACCACCATCATTCTAATCTAAGTACCATAAAGAAGCCATTAGCTAAATGCAAATTACATTATTCACAACAATGACAAAATAAAGAAGCTAAATACATTATCCATACATGAAAAGAACCTAAACATGAGCCAAACAATCAATTATTATCCCTGTATGTATCCATACAGATAGATAAACATAACATACAGGGGCATAAAATACAATGTATTTACATACAAAATTCACATACAATACACCCATTCAGTGTCCGTGAATGTATTATATACATAGATACATTAACGGGCATTAAATGGGAGTGAAAAAAGAAAAGACATGAATGAAAAATCATAAAAACCTGTGAAAGTAAAAATAATAAACTTTTCTTTTGTTTACTCACCATTAGATGTCCACTCTCCGAAATCCAAGCGACCCGGAAGCACAGGAACCAATCCACAGGTAAGCCATAAAAAACCATAACAAATCCACGTCTGTGTCTTCTTTCTTCTTTGGGGTCTTCTGGGGTCTTCTTCCATCTTCTTCCGGCTTCTTCCGTCTTTTTCCGGCTTCTTACGCTACGCCCTTCTTCTCTTCTTAGAAGGGGAGATGTTCCCTCCTCGGCAACTAGCTTCAAAATGAGGCGACATAGGCTTTTATAGGCCTATGACGTCACATTTTGGTCAAATGTTTCCCATGGTCCTGATTGGGCCGTGAAAAACATGTGATTTGGCCGATGAAAAAAAAAATGATGATGTCATTTAAAGGCAATGAAAGCACAGCCAATCAGAATGGCTTTGCTTCAATTGCCTTTAAGATGACGTCATTAAAAGAAACATGGCCGGTCTCACATGGTACGGTAGCCAATCAGAGCGTGGGAAATACATCCCAACTCTGAATGGCTCTAGTACCATGTGACAGGCTTTCATGACGTCACATTCATTCTCCCCCAAGCCTCTGTCACATGGTCTACTAGAGCCAATCAGAGATGGGATGTATTTCCCATGCTCTGATTGGCTACCGTACCATGTGAGACCGGCCATGTTTCTTTTAATGATGTCATCTTAAAGGCAATTGAAGCAAAGCCATTCTGATTGGCTGTGCTTTCATTGCCTTTAAATGACGTCATCATTTTTTTTTTCATTGGCCAAATCACATGTTTTTCACGGCCCAATCAAGACCGTGAGAAACATTTGACCAAAATGTGAAGTCATAGGCCTATAAAAGCCTATATCGCCTCATTTTGAAGCTAATCGCCGAGGAGGGAACATCTCCCCTCCTAAGAAGAGAAGAAGGGCGTGGCATAAGAAGACGGAAGAAGATGGAAGAAGATGGAAGAAGACCCCAGAAGACCCCAAAGAAGAAAGAAGACACAGACGTGGATTTGTTATGGTTTTTATTTTATGGCTTAACTGTGGATTGGTTCCTGTGCTTCCGGGTTGCTTGGATTTCGGAGAGTGGACATCTAATGGTGAGTAAACAAAAGAAAGTTTTTAATTTTTACTTTTACAGGTTTTTATGATTTTTCATTCATGTCTTTTATTTTTTCCCTCCCATTTAATGCCCGTTAATGTATCTATGTATATAATACATTCACGGACACTGAATGGGTGTATTGTATGTGAATTTTGTATATAAATGCATTGTATTTTATGCTGTATTATTGCCCCTGTATGTTATGTTTATCTATCTGTATGGATAGACATACAGGGATAATAATTGATTGTTTGGCTCATGTTTAGGTTCTTTTCATGTATGGCTAATGTATTTAGCATCTTTATTTTGTCATTGTTGTGGATAATGTAATTTGTATTTAGCTAATGGCTTCTATATGATACTTAGATTAGAATGATGATGGTTACTATAAATTTGAATTGTTTTGGCAATGGTTTGGATTTAGCAATTGAATAGGGAATTGTATAATTGATTTGTATTGTATTTTAAATGTTTGAGGAAATGGATTTATTGATTGATGTAATTGTATTGATGTTGGTTAGTTTCTAATTGATTTTCAGGATGGCATTGGTGGTTAGGGGACATTGTTCATAGTGTATTTTATTGTTACATATATTTTGCATAGTGTTATATGATGCACAGATTAATTGCATCATGTACACACTCAATGCAATTGTGTGACATTTCATAGACATTTGTGTAGCTGCAGTTTGTTTTTTTTTATATTTGCAATGGCTGCTGGATTTATTTTAACATGCACTGTGGTGATTTTAAGATTAAAAATGCATGTTTTGATTTATGCATGTTTAATGTGTTTAATAATGGGCAAATAATCTATTATCCATATCTGGATAATAGTTATTTGGCACATTATTGTACTGTAGGTGTTGGGGGGGAGGGGATGTATGTATAGGTCCGGTTTATTTATTTTACATTCAGGGTTGGTTCCTTGGTTCTGCGTGAGACCTTTGGAGACCATCTGCGGTCTCCTTGGGTATCTCACGGGTATCAGGCTGGTGGTTCCACGGGTGACACCTGCGGGGATGAAGCGGTGGTCCCAAATCTGTGGGGGCACCGTGGACCCATAGTCTGCGGGGAAGAACCGGTGGTCCCACATTCGTGGGGGCACCGCGGACCCGTAGGTGCGGGGATGAAGCGGTGGTCCCACATCCGTGGGGGCACCGCGGACCCGTAGTGAGCACTCGTGAGTTCCCCAGACCCCTGTGAGAACCACCCGAGGCCCTGCAGACACCTGTGGATCTGACCCGGGGCTCCCAGACATCCGCCAGCCTACCGTGGGGACCCAATTGTGGCCCACGGTGACCCAAGGAGACCACCTGGGGGCCATGGCGCTTGGCGGGACCCACCAACAGGCCTCCTGAACCTGTGTGAAACACGTTGCTGGTACCCTATAGGTCAGGTGACCCGCCAGGCCCGCTGGGGACTCGCGTGGGGCTGGAGTCTGAACCCTGTATGTAAAAGAATAAATCATGTATTTATGGGGGGCACAGGGGGTGGGTTATGTATTTAATAAATAGAATGATGTTTATTGTGGGGCAGTGTATTGTTTTTATTGTGGGTACTGGGGGTGGGGGGAGGGGGTATTGGCCCCAAGGGTATATGGGTAGGCCTCCCTTGTGGGTAGTGGGTGAGTGTGGTTAGGCCTAACGGGGTGGGGGGTTAGTGTGGGAGGGTATGTAGGCCTCCCGAGTGGTGGGTGAGGCTGGGTTAACCCCTTAATGACTGTAGCAGTTAATAACCGCTATGGTGATTAAGGGGTTAGGGGACATTACATTGGCTATTGTAATTGTTGTGCATGTTTTGCAGCACCGTAGGGGCATGGGCAGAATGAAGATGAGGATGAAGACGGCCTTCATCATGGGTGCATGTAAAAGGTAAGTGTAATATGTTTTGACTGTATTTATTGAATGTTATATGTATTTAAAATGGCCAAATGCATTATTATCCATATTTGGATAATAGTAATTTTGGCCATTACTGTACTGTATGTGTTAGGAGGGTGTATTTAGTTAGAATTGTTGTTTCTTATTTTTGGAGGTGCAACATTGGTACCGCAGGCCCGCGGGGACCCCGGGACGGCCGCGGGTACCCCCGGACTCCCGCAGGGACCGCCGCACTCCCGGACCCTGCTGTATGGGTTTTGCGCATGCAAAAATAAAAAGCCAGAATTTTTTCTAAATCCAGATTTCTTTGCGTCTACTCTGACCTGACGTGTTCTAATCAACGCAACTTTCGCGTTTGCTAAGGTTGCGTTGCTTAGTGCATCCCGCTTAAGGGCAGAATTTCACGCAAACAGGGTTGCGATCGAGCAAAGTTGGACTTAGAAAAAATCCCTGAAAAAAGTAATTTTTAGACCGCAAAGTGCCTGTTTGCGTTGCTTAGTGCATCAGGTTGAGCCAAAAATCACAATCGAAGAGCACTTTGCGGTCTAAAAGTGACTTAACGGAGCTTAATGCATAGCCCCCTGTATGTTTTCTGACACACACAATAAGAAACAAGGTGAAGCACATCGGCGACAGTGGTGCAAGCCATCAGCTCGTTTAGCTCACGATGCTAGAGCTGTAGCCTAGAAAAGCAGAGAGTGTAGGTTCTAGTCCTGTTAAACCAGACACCTTTACAGTAATTAGGTTGGTGCCTTAGGGCTGGGACCCGCTGCGCCCAGCGGCGCGGGCGGCCGCATGAGTGCTACTCACCATTGCCTTGTAGCCTCACGATCCGGTCCCAGTCCCTCCTCACTGCCAACTGACTATGTACTGTGACGCATCAGCCAGCAGGGGATACAAGAGAATTGTGTTCCCGTGCGGCGATGTGTCACATGGTCTCGCAGTGAGCCAATGAGGAGGGGAGCTGTCTGGAGCTGGAGGGAAGTCTGTGCATCTCTGCAGCCGTGAAGCACCCCCCCTCCTCTCTTGTGCCCGTTTCGCCGGCTGACCCTGCTCCGGGAGGGGGGGGGGGGCTCTGGGAGTGTGAGGGCTACGGGACTCTGGGAGTGTGAGGGCTACGGTGCTCCAAGAGTGTGAGGGCTATGGTCACTGCCGGAAGCGGTGTCAGGGAAATAAATAAATATATATATATATATAAATATATATATAAATATATGTATATATATAATATCTCCTGCTTTTGCTGGGTGTTTGCAAATAGCTTGCGTTTTGGCCCGCCCTGTCATGGCCCCGTCCCCCACATCATGACACCCCGCCCACCCGACCCGTTTTGGTCACCCCCCCCCCCCCCCCCCCGCTCCAAAAAAAGTTTCCTGCAGACCGCAGATCACGGTCTGTGCCTCTCAGCACGCTGCCTGCATGCAGTGCGGGTGCGCTGACGGAGGGAGCGGGGCCTTAGCCTTAGGCTTATTATGAACTCTATATAGTTGGTATGGAAATCCTTTCAGAAAGTGTGGGACAGGACCTCTTTAGATACTGTATACTTTGAATATCCATTAGCATATCTATCAGGTCTGCTTCTTTTTCAGCACAGGCATATCTCCCTAATTAGTTTGAAGGGGCATTTGAGGGGATATATCTGGTGACTGCTAACAAAAATAGAAAGTCCTGTGTCGTCCCCACCCCCTTCCCCCTGATTGAATAGGGAATTTAAATGAAAGCACCAGGATTTTGAAGTATGAAATCTGCATGTGGAATTCTGGGAAATGAATTTTTAGATGGACAGTTTTGTCCATCCCTATATGTGATATTATATCATTATGAACAATGATTGGAAGAGTTACAAAATATGGAGTTAAATGGAACTCGATAAAAATTGCAAAGGTAAAGAAAGAGAGTTATGTACATACAGTAATAGCATCATTGTTCACTTGCCAACTTATCTTATCAGCTGCTCACATTGCTGTTCCCCCATCAAACTTGAACGTTAATACAATCAGCAATTGCAAACATGAGTTCACTGAACCACAATAAATACAGTGCATAGCTTTTAGGTGGTTCTGGAGAAGGTAAGTGAGGCTAAATACGTACTCCCACATCATTGCCCACACATAATTAACATTCCACATTGACTTTTTAAGTCCAAATGTTGCCTTTTCCCAACTTGGATATAGGACAACACTACTCCATTTCACTGTTTAAATTCACTTAATTCTAAAAGGTATTAGTGCACTTCATACGTAATAGGTAGTAGTTGGTGTATTTCTTGACAACAATAAAGCAAAATTTTGTATTAACTTTTGGATCCAGCCACCGTCATCTTTTTTACTCAATCCAACAAGCTGTGCACTGTTCACCCTCCCCTCCTGGGACACTACCCTAATAATATGTCTACGATTCCCGCTAGGAATAAGGGGCCTCTAGCACTGTTTAAAGGGTTAATTGGATAAGCATGCCTGTGGTTATGTGGTCGGGCCCAGCAATACACCACTGTATCACTGTGTTACCGCAGAATAGCAAGGGAAGCCTTAAAACGCAAGCTAAATTGGTTAAGTGGTCTGCGGTCACGAAAGGATGACAGATTGGAATAATGTGGTCTCATCATTCAATTAAGGTCAATTGGTAAAGTGCATCTGCGTTTATCGATTGAGGTCGGGTATTGCAACATTGCATCCTGACCCCAAACCGCAGACCGGGGAAAAGTCTAACCACATACCACATTATAGCCCTCACATAATGAAGCAGCTAACTTTTGATAGCCCTGTGGAGCTGACTTCAGAGTGTCTGTAAAAGTTCGGGGCTTCAAAAGACATCGACCTGGGGAAAGTGCTAAATGTCAGGAAATATATATAAACAGTTTGCCTAGCAGATGTCCGGGCATCCTGGAGAAAGGTAGACATTCTGTCGCCGTGCAAGGGGGCTTGGTCAGGTATGCTAAGCGGGTTAAGTGTGAAGTAGCTGGCTTCTTGAGTTTCTCACTAACAGTTACTTTTTTTCTCAAAAAGCTTACTCTGTTTTTCTTGTGAGTCCAAAAGCCGTTTAAACTACAGTAGTCTGCAGATTTATTTGACAAATTACTGTGATTAGTAGAACAATGTCAATTTAATTTAGCCAGCCCAGTATTTGTTAGCAGTATTTGTTAGCTTTTTACCGCAAACAATGCACAAAAGAGTTGAATAGTGTTCATATTTCTTTGTATTTGTCATTTCACGTCATTCAGTGGTACTTGAACTTGGCTGATCAATATTCTTACTAGCCTCACTTTCAACAGTAATGGCGGCACTCTTCTCTTCATCTTCTTCAGATACACAAGATCTCTTTACATATTTCCACATTATCTAAAATGTATGATAGAAATCTGCTAATGATCAGGGATAACTTGGCAGAAGTTATGAGTCCAGAGCCAATGCTCCAATCAGGTACAGAGATAGGACTGCTGATAAAGTCTTGTAACAACGAAAGTGCTGTACAGTAGGAGGAATGAATAAGGAGAACTAAAGTATCCGCCCGGCTGTAAAGGCAAACGGGTGGGAGGGGGATGGAATGAGGGGGGAAGATACACTGCTAGAGCTCCACTCGTGAGCCCAAAGCAAGTGGAAAAAACCTTCCCTAGACCACTCCAAAGTCTTGGAAACTGTCCCACTAGCCTGCAGGTCCCAGGAGATGTGTAAGATATGTAACACATATACCAATAGAACTCACGTTCCTGGAAAACCTCCATAGTCCTCCACCGAATGAATCAAATTGATGGGTAGTCCCCCGTGGTGCATGCTCCAGCCGACAGGTCAACAGGAATAGAAGAGGATGCCGGTGTCTCCCATCAGCCACGTGGTCTCGACTCCTCAGACTCGTCGCCGCTCTGCATCTCCTGATTACGTCACTTCCGGCTTCTCCTGGCCATGGGGTCCTCGCCGTGTCACAATCACCTTCATACGCGTTAAAACCTTAATAATTATCTGTATCATCATCATCAGCAGCAGCATCATCATCATCATCATCATCAGCATCATCATCATCATCCTCATATACCCACCCCCTGCATCTCACATCACCCCCCTGCATCTCAAATCACCCCCGTGCATGTCACATCACCCCCCTGCATCTCACATCACTCCCCCCTCTCCCCGGAGCACACAAGCAGCAGCCACCACAGATCCCCCTCTCCCCCCCCCCCTGGAGCACAAAAGCAGCAGCAACCACGATCCCCCTCTCCCCCCCCCCCAAGAGCACACAAGCAGCAACAACCACCAAAGATCACCCTCTCTCCCCCCCCCCCCCGGAGCACACAAGCACCAGCCACCACGGATCACCCTCTCCCCACCCCCCGGAGCACACAAGCAAAGCCAAGATCTCCCTCCCCCATCTCCTATGCCTACTTCAGGAAGGGCGGGCAGAAGGCAGCAGCAGCAGTGGGCAGAAGGCGGCAGCAGCGGGCAGAAGGTGGCAGCAGCAGGCAGGAGGCTTGAGGCAGTGAGGAATGCACACGCTCTATAGCAGCAGGCACCAGAAGTGCCGGACTGCTAGAGCGGGCTCCTAGGAGGAGGAGGGAGAGAGAGAGGGGGGGGGCAGAGCCAGGAAAGCCGTCGCGGGCTGCAGTGAGTGTGGGCGGCTATATGGAACCCCTGGGACTGCTCCACGGAACCCTAGTTTAGAATCGCTGCATTACGGAGTTCAAAGCACTGAAGCACAGCAGGAGACAAACCAGATAATCAAGACCCATTTTGGAATGATCACAGAGACAAAAAATGAACTTGTGCAATGCCTATCCCAGCCTACTATGGTCACAGCCTGTGTTGAGAAAACTGCAACGATTCCAGCATCCCTTTTGGAGATAAGTATCTCTGGAAGCAGGGGGACCCTGGAGGTTAAATTAACAGGGTTCAGCTACAGAGACCCCTTGCTTCAGACCTGTATTAAAAAGTGAAGGAAAAACCCTGCATGAATTGCTCCTTTAAGAGGTGTCCTAATTGCATAGAGAACAGACAAACAGTCAAACAGCTTTTAAAAAATATATAGTAGATTAATAGTATAAAGTATGCAGATGTTAGCAGTAGCCTCAGAAACATACAGTACAATATACACTGTGGTATATCCTGATACAGGAACATGACCGCATATTATTACAGGCTCAGAGTTTTGACTACTGTATATTTTAAAAATGTGTATTTTAAAAATGTCACCCATATCAAATTGTATACTTCTTTTTATTAATAAAGTGATTTTCATTTTTCCTTAATTTTAAAGGATATTTATTAACCAGTATTATTGTATATTTGATTTCCTTCTTGCTGCATATTGATTTTGCTATTACTGTATATTTGTGGGAACCACAAAAATCAATACTGTCTGATTGAAAGTAAAAGGGTAAAACATGTATTTTGTAGATGCCATTGATGAATTACACAATTGTTTTAGCTAGCCAAACCACAGTAATTTCGTTCTTGTATTAACTGTTTTAAAGATACCTGTCAAAATAGTTTGAATGGTTTTACCAATTAATTTTGCTACAGTGTTAAATGTTGAATTGCTATATTCAACCTTATATCCCTGTCTTATTCCTACATGCGCTCGTCCTCGCCTGCCAATTGCAACCTCTACTCCTTCTGGTGTCAACCCCTCCAACCTCATACCCATCCCCTGCCACCCTCCCTCCTCTCTCCCTTTCTCCTGTGCCCTTTGGAATGCTCACTCCCTTTCTAACAAGTTCCTCTCTGTAAATGACTTTTTTCTCTCTCACTCTCTGCTCCTATTTGCTTTAACTGAGACCTGGCTCACTCAGTCTGACACTGCTCTGGAAGCTGCCCTCTCCTATGGTGGCCTTTCCTTCTCCCACACTCCACGCACTGATGGCAGGGGTGGAGGCGTGGGGCTCCTGCAGCTCCCCCCTCTGCCGTTACCTCACCCTTCCTATTCCTCCATCTCTTGCTTTTCCCTCCTTTGAGGCTCACACTGTCCAGATCTTCTCTCCTCTCCCTGTCCATGTGGCAGTCATCTATCGCCCACCTACCTCTACTCATCCCCCTTCTGCCTTTCTCTCTCACTTTGAATCCTGTCTCTCTTTCTTTCTCTCCTCAGACTCCCCTGTTCTTCTCCTTGGGGACTTAAATTGCCACATTGATGACCCCTCTCTCCCCTGGGCTTCCCGCTTTCTTTCTCTAACTTTTGGCCTTCAACAGTGGACTGCAGCCAGCACCCACAAGGATGGCTACTACTTAGACCTGGTTTTCACTAAAAACTTCTCTCTCTCCAATTTCTCCATTTCCCCTTTTCCTCTCTCTGACCATCATCTCATCTCATTCTGTCAATCTCGCTTCTCCCCTTCTCCACCTCCATCTACCCCCCGGTTCTGCAGAAACCTGCGCTCTATTCACTTACCTGACTTTGAGTCCACTTTACGCTCCTCCCTCCCCTCTCTCAGCTCTGCGACAGACCCTAACAACCTGGTCAGGAACTACAACTCTGTCTTGTCCTCATCTCTTGATTTACATGCCCCCCTTTCTCTCTGCCGCACTCGCCCTTCTAACCCTAGACCCTGGCTAAATTCCCACACGCGCATACTGCGTTCCTCCACTCGTTCCTCTGAACGCCTCTTGTGAGGAAGTCTCACACTATCGCAGACTTCCTTCACTACAAATTTATGCTATCCTGTTTCAACTCTGCCCTCTCGCAAGCTAAACAAGCCTACTTTTTTCACTAATCAACATGCACAAGTCTAACCCACGCCGACTGTTCTCTGTCTTTGATACTCTACTCAAACCACCCTCAGCTGCCTCTCCTTCCTCCATCTCCGCTCAGGACTTTGCTGACTATTTTAAGGAAAAGGTGGAATCCATACGGCAGAACATCCCCTCTGTTTCTTCCTCCCATCCTACACCTCTTCCTAACTCTCCTCCTGCCTTCCTTGACTCTTTCCACTGTCTCAGAGGAGGATGTGTCGCTGTTGATCGCCTCTTCTCCCTCTACCACTTGCCCTCCTGACCCCATTCCCTCCCATCTCCTAAAACCTCTTGCTCCTACTATAATCCCTATGCTCACACACATTTTTAACTCCTCCCTCTGCTCTGGAAACTTTCCATCCTCCTTCAAACATGCAACAGTCATACCATTACTCAAAAACAGCAAGCTTGACCCTACCTGTCTTTCCAACTATCGACCTGTCTCCCACCTGCCTTTTGCCTCAAAATTCCTTGAACGTCTTGTATTCTCTCGCTTGCTCCATTTTCTCAACACCTATTCTCTCATAGACCCTCTACAATCTGGCTTTTGCACTGCTCACTCCACGGAAACAGCCCTCACTAAAATAACTGATGATCTCCATGCTGCCAAAGACAGAGGTCATTACTCTCTGCTCATATTACTCGACCTCTCTGCAGCATTTGACACAGTGGACCACCCTCTTCTCCTCCACATTCTCCATACTCTTGGTATTCGGAACAAAGCTTTATCCTGGATCTCTTCTTACCTCTCCCATCGTATTTTCAGTGTCTCTTCTGCTAACACCTCCTCCTCTATTGATCTCTCTGTGGGGGTACCCCAGGGCTCTGTCCTAGGACCTCTTCTCTTTTCTCTTTACACTCTCTAGGTGACCTAATAACATCTTTTGGGTTTAATTATCACCTCTATGCCGACGACACACAAATATACTTTTCAACACCCGACCTTACACCTGCTGTACAAACCACAGTTTCTGAATGTCTCTCTGCTATATCATCCTGGATGGCCCTCCGACGCCTTAAACTCAACATGGCTAAAACAGAGCTCCTCATACTTCCTCCCAAACCTGGCCCTACTACCTCCTTCCACATTACTGTTGGAACTACAATCATTCACCCAGTAGCCCAAGCACGCTGCCTAGGGGTCACACTCAACTCCTCTCTTACATTCGCCCCTCACATTAAAAACATTTCTAAAACTTGTCGCTTTTTCCTCCGCAAAATAACAAAGATACGCCCTTTCCTCTGTTGCTCAACTGCTAAAACGCTGACTCAGGCCCTCATTCTCTCCCGTCTTGATTACTGTAACCTCCTGCTGTCCGGCCTTCCTGCCTCTCACCTGTCTCCCCTACAATCTTTCCTAAATGCTGCTGCCAGAATCACTCTACTCTTTCCTAGATCTGTCTCAGCATCTCCCCTCATGAAATCCCTCTCCTGGCTTCCGATCAAATCCCGCATCTCACACTCCATTCTTCTCCTCACTTTTAAAGCTTTACACTCTTCTGCCCCTCCTTACATCTCAGCCCTAATTTCTCGTTATGCACAATCCAGACTCTTGCGTTCTTCTCAAGGATGTCTTCTTTCTACCCACTTTGTAGCTAAAGCCCTCTCCCGCCTTAAACCTTTTTCACTGACTGCCCCACACCTCTGGAATGCCATTCCCCTCAGTACCCGACTAGCACCCTCTCTATCCACCTTTAAGACCCACCTTAAGACACACTTGCTTAAAGAAGCATATGAATAGCACTGTGGATTTTCTGAACACATGATACATAAAGCTTGGCCCCCTGCAGACGCACTTACCAGAACTCCCTCCTACTGTCTCTGTACGTTCTACCTATCTACCAATTAGACTGTAAGCTCCTCGGGGCAGGGACTCCTCTTCCTTAATGTTACTTTTATGTCTAGAGCACTTATTCCCATGATCTGTTATTTATATTATCTGTTATTTATTTGATTATCACATGTATTACTACTGTGAAGCGCTATGTACATTAATGGCGCTATATAAATAAAGACATACAATACAATACAATATGAGGACCCAAGGTGTTCTTAATCATTATGAGGGGAATCAATATGGATTTCACTTTAAACTTGTGACAAAGAATACCGTGTGTCATGTAGTAACTTTCTAAAAGTTGTTTTTTTAACATAATTGTAATCATTTTTAGCTAGTATTTAAATAAATAAGGTATTATGATAAATATGCAGACTTAAATTTCAAACATTCTTTCTTTGTGCCAAGCACGATACATGTACAGATGTAAAATGAGATATGTGAGAGATAGATTAATGTTAATTAAATCAGTGATGATATGTGTGTAGAAAAAATGGGAACACTAAGAATTCTTATCATTATTTTTATTCATTAATAATCAACATATATTAATCCCATAGTTGTCAAGCCAGTCAGCTAGACATGGCCAACCAATGCTTCATTTGAATCATTGCTACTGCACATCAGTGGGCTAATCTAGGGTCTCCACCAACACCTACAGGTATGATGGCTGTAAAGACAAAAAAGACACAGCGCACAACGCTCATAGTGCATAAAACAATATAATGAAGGTACAATTAATTAGGGTAAGTAATGTGCGTACATCAATAAAGATAAATAAATGCAGTTAGGGATAATGTTACCCAACGCCTCAGGAAACCGGAAGGAGTATCCTCTCAAGGGTTATGGCGCTGGTGTCTCGGATACAGGATCCTATTGGTAAGTAGGTAAGTAGATCGCCTCTAAAAAAGTTCTTTTCCCCCAAGAGCACGAGTCCAAAGCTGCTGCTGCCACTTGCAGTCCTTTGCCAGAGCACAGCTCCACACCGGCCGGGTCCTCTCACTCCCCTCTGTGCAGAAGCACTTCCGGGTCGATGACGTCACCACGGGGGGGGAGCGCTGGTAATCGCGCCGTTCACACTCGATCAGCTCAGATGGTGGGGTAATAGATTAGAGGTTGAGCTCTTGTCCAGTCATCCAACGCGTTTCGAAAACCTCACATGTTTTGCCAATGATGGCTGTAAGGCTGCTATTACTGAGCTATTGATATAGATTCATTCCTGCCCTCTGATAGGCTAAGCTAAAAACCACAGCTATTGGTCTGAAATGGACAGTCCTACCTAGGCAACTTGTGAAAAGCGAACAATTACATACATAATTTAACATAGATTAAGTGGAAAAAAATAGCGATATTGTTTGGCGGTAGTCTAACATTGATTGTGATCAGACAATGGTGTATACAGTAGCATATGGTTGTGTAATTTTGCGTTAATTAGTCATTTAGAGGCACATTTTGCATATCTCATAATAACAATCTCTCTATTATAAGAAAAGTTTTGTCTGCCCCACTGTGAGATGAGATATATAGAGATGTAGCGAAACTTACTGTCTGTGTGGCCATGGTGAAAACGCAGCCCCCCCCCCCACGACCACAAGGACAGCAAGCCCATGTGGCCCAGAATGATAATGCTGAGGGTTCCATGTTTTTCAAGGAACTCTGCAGTATTAATCGTTAGCTTGATGGCCCATCCTGTAGGAAGAGAAAACTGATAATCACATTTCAGATGATCTGCGCAGGTCCTTACCTTCTGTCTCTGGACCGGGCAGGAAACACTGTCCAGCCGCATTGATGATATAGATGCTAGCCCCTTGATGAAGTAGATGTGAAAATATGGCCATGTAGAGACCCATATTAAAACTCATTTATTGAGCCACACACTAGTGTTTGGCTCAATAAATGAGTTTGGATTTCAAATCCGTTGTGCCCTGTGTTCCCTCTATCACTGATTCAGGACTGGAAACAGGCTTTCGTTCAAACACAGGAGCACCGGTAATTGTATCATTTATTTTCTTTTTCTAAGGTGTGCAGCATTTACTTTATTTGTCGAGACCCATATTAAGGCATCTACATCATCAAGGGGGAAGGAACTACAGTCCTGCTTACCTTCAGTTACAGACATAGAGACGGCAGACAGGGACCAGTGCAGCTTATCTGAAATGTGAGTATCAGTTTTATGTCCCTGCAGATAGCCCAGGAGGATTAATGCTGTGAGGTCCCAGTCAGAAACCCTCAAAGCTAATCCTCCTGGGAAACTTACTGGCCTCTGGGCTGCGAGAGCTGAAGCAGCAAAGCAGCCAGACTCGAGCCACACCAAGCTTTGCAAATTGCGGCATCGAGGACAGTACATCTGGCTACATCTGTAGCTCATCAGTGACATCTTACTGCACATTGCCTTGTGGCAGATATGGAGAGTACTATAACTATAAAGTTTAGACAGAAAGAAGACAATGATGGAAGGAAAGAAAAAAGGAAAAGTGTGTAGCCAAATACTGTGATACAAACAATGTGTACCATGTATGGTGTATGCTTTCAAAGGTATATGGAATAGTTGTAGTTTTTAGGAATAGACAGTGTGTATACTGTATATCACGTGAAAACAATAAAAGAAATTGCAGTCCAAATTTAAAAGTAAAAATGAGTCCATCATGAAAATATAGAAAAAAATCCAGGAATTACTTTTTAGTCCACTCACACTAGTAACAAAAAGTTCTTGTATATAAATATGGTAGATGTTTGGTCGACCGGTGGTAAAGTGATTTTAATTGAGTGGATGGAATTTCTGTTTTCTCAGGATTGGATCACCGGGCTTGCTTCAGCTTCACTGGGCGATAACCACATTCAAACAGAAATCTAAAAACAGAAAGAAGTAGCATGTGCTCCCATAGTGTGAACAAATTTTATTTAACTGAATTTAGATGGTCATTGTGCATAAAGGGCACCTAAAAAAATGTAGAACATAAAACAGCATGTCAAATGACATAAGCTTATAGAATGTGCCCTTAATTGGTATAGCTGGAATGATAGCTTAGCTGACAGTTTCTTTTTTAATTGTCTGTGGTGGCATTGCGTTGGTGTTCCTATGATCTGTTTGGAACAGTGCATTCCTCTCATGTGATCTAGGGGCGTGTTGATGTCAACTGTGCAATGTATGCTACTGTACTTGATCCAACATTTTTCATTACTTAGCAACTTCATAAGAGTGTTGAGGGATGGAATTATGGAAAGATGAAAAGAGGGTGTCGCTTGACATGTGAGGAGAAAGCAAGAATGCTGGAAGAGAGAGAGGCAGAAATAATTGATGACATTAAATTAAAGAAATGTGGGGGAGAGAGAGAAGGAGAGAAAGAAGATGGGGAAAGTAAAAAGTACAATTACTTTGCAGAAGGTGGGGCTGGTGCGCATAGTGCATGGAGGAGGAGAAAGGGAGTAAAAAATACCCAGTATATCACACATACCACTATATATATATATATATATATATATATACAGAGAGAGAGAGAGAGAGAGAGAGAGAGAGAGAGAGAGAGAGAGAGAGAGAGAGAGAGAGAGAGAGAGAGAGAGAGAGAGAGAGAGAGAGAGAGAGAGAGCACTCACACATACAGGAGTGGAAGAGTGAGAGAGAGAGAGAGGGGGAAGAGTGAGAGAATGGATGGAGGAGTAAGTGAGAGAGAGGGAGAAAAGAGTCAGGCAGAAAGTGGAAGAAGATAGAAAGTGAAGGAGAGAGAGAAGGGGGGAGGAGAGAAGTATTAAACCTTCAAGTAGTTTCCCCACTATTGAAGTCAGGCTTACAGGTCTGTAATTTCCTGGTTGTGATATACTGTAGCTCCCTTTTTAAATATAGGCACCACATCTGCATTATGCCAATCTTGTGGCACTGAGCCTGTGGAAATGGAGTCCTTGAAAATTACAGTTAATGTAATGAGCAGGCGGTCTCCTGAGCTGAACAAAGTTGATTTCAGCCTTGGGGACCCCCTACTTCCCAAGATATAGGCCCCGGTATGGGATGCCGGTATCCACTCAGCTTTGTTTATATCCAACGGTCACGTGATCCACAAGATTTTAACATGGGGATCCCAGCACCCCATACCGGGACCTGTATCTCGGGAAGTAGGGGGTCCCCGACCTGGAATCAATACTGTAATGATGGAATTGTAATAAAACCCCTGCGATCGCCTGTGAGAGGCGCGCAGTTAGAGTGACTGATTCAGCCTATCTCTTACTGCGCATCTATTACATAAAGGCAGACCACTGGAAGGATTCAGACAGCAAGGACCCCTGCTGTATTACTCTGGTGGGCCATTAGTCTGAAACTAACCATTTCAGGACCACCACGCGACGCAATGCGGGATGTACCCAGGTATTCCTTAAATAACGGCCGCTGCATCTGTAACTTAAACAATGACGTGAAGCAGACATGACAATGATTGCATGTTAAAAAACAAATATAGATCGGTCTGGAAATAATTAGACTGACACAATTTTCATAATTTTGGCTCTGTACGCCACCACAATGGATTTGAAATGAAACAACCGAGATAAAATAGAAGTGCAGACTTTCAGCTTTAATTCAAGGTATTGAACAAATATTGTATGAAACGTTTAGGAATTGCAACCATTTCAATACACAGTCCCCTAATTTCAGGGGCTCAAATGTAATTGGACAAATTAACACAATCATAAATAAAATGTTCATTTTTAATACTTTGTCGAGAATCCTTTGCAGGCAATGACTGCTTGAAGTCTGGAACGCATGGACATCACCAAACGCTGGGATTCCTCCTTTGTGATGCTTTTCCAGGGCTTTACTGCAGCTATCTTCAGTTGATGTTTGTTTGTGGGTCTTTCTGCCTTACGTTTTGTCTTCAGCAAGTGAAATGCATGATCGATCGGGTTGAGATCAGGTGATTGACTCGGCCATTGCAGAATATTCCACTTCTTTGCCTTAAAAAACTCCTGGGTTGCTTTCGCAGAATGTTTTGGGTCATTGTCCATCTATAAAGTGAAGCGCCGTCCAATCAACTTCGCTGAATTTGGCTGAATCTGAGCAGACAATATATCCCTATACACTTCAGAATTTATCTGGCTGCTTATGTCTTCTGTCACATCATCAATAAACACTAGTGACCCAGTGCCATTGTAAGCCATGCCTGCCCATGCCATCACACTGCCTCCACCGTGTTTTATAGATGATGAGGTATGCTTCGGATCATGAGCCGTTCCAAGCCTTCTCCATACTTTTTTCTTCCGATCATTCTGATACAGGTTGATCTTAGTTTCATCTGTCCAAAGAATGCTGTTCCAGAACTGGGCTGGTTTTTTAGATTTTGTTTGGCAAAGTCTAATCTGGCCTTTCTATTCTTGAAGCTTATGAATGGTTTGCACCTTGTGGTGAACCCTCTGTATTTGCTCTCGTGAAGTCTTCTCTTTATGGTAGACTTGGATAATAATATGCCTACCTCCTGGAGAGTGTTCTTCACTTGGCTGTATGTTGTGAAGGGATTTTTCTTTACCATGGAAAGGATCCTACAATAATCCACCACTGTTTTCTTCCGTGGACATCCAGGACTTTTTGTGTTGCAGAGCTGACCAGTGCATTCTTTTTTTCTCAGAATGTACCAAACTGTTGATTTGGCCACTCCTAATGTTCCTGCTATCTCTCTGATGGGTTTTCTTTTTTTTTTGCAGCCTAAGGATGCCCTGTTTCACTTGGATTGAGAGCTCATTTGACCGCATGTTGTGGGTTCACATCAACAGCTTCCAAATGTGAATGCCACACCTGGAATCAACTCCAGACCTTTTACCTGCTTAATTGATGATGAAATAATGAAGGAATAGCCAACATCCATCCATGAAACAGCTTTTGAGTCAATTGTCCAATTACCTTTTGTCCCTTGAAAAAGAGGGGGCTACATATTAAAGCGATGCACTGTAATTCCTAAATCTTCCTCCAATTTGGATGTGAATACCCTCAAATTAAAGCTAATTGACTGCACTTTAAGCCCATATTCATTATTTAACTGTAACTTGAATTTATTTTGGTACACAGCCGAAAAAACAAAACTTGTATCAGTATCCAATTATTTCCGGACCTAACTGTTACTAATACAAATAACAATAAATTGAATGAAACATGAATTCACCCACAAAGATAAAATTACTGCAGCGTGACAGATACCAGAATTAGAAATGCAATCTAACCTATAAAAAAGGAAGGGGAAAATGAATTGCATAATTAACCCCTATATCAAAAAAATTATAAATCAAAATATTCAACTGCACAAATCATAAAGTCTATAAAATTAAAACATTGCCATCTATGTAAAAATAAACAACAAATGATGCAGACAATAAGATAAGATTCATCAGAACATAACTTCCAAAAGGGATGGCATAATCATTAACAATTCCTATTTGAGGAAAGGGACTAATTCAATTTGTTCGTTGAGATCCCATGGTGATTTACTATCCAAGGTGTAAATCCAGAACTGTTCTTTCTGGAGAAGTAAATTCTCCCTATCACCCCTTCTGAGGTTTCTAGGAATAATTTCTATCCCTCTAAAATGTAAGCCATCAGCATTCCCCCCATGATGGGTTAAAAAATGCTGTGCCAGATTGTAAATTCTTTTGCCTTTATCCCGATTTTTGGGGCATTTTTAATTCTATTAATATATTCACCGATTTTAATTTTCAAAGGTCAAATAGTTTTGCCTACGTAATAAAGATTACATGGACAATCTATAACGTATACAACGTATGTTGTTAAGCAATTGATGAATCTTGTAATTTTATGCAAGTGTCCAGTTTATCACATATATTCTTATCATTCTTCATATACTTACAAACTACACATTTTCCACATATATCATTTCCCACTTGCCTAGTTAAAAATGTATTTTTAATGCGTGACTCATTAACCAATTTTTTCAGAACACTGGGGGTCAATAAATCTTTAATAGTTTTGGCCTTCCTGAATACTAATTTGGGATTAGTTATAATTGTATCCTGTAGCAAGGAGTCCATTAGCAGGATACCCCAGTGCTTCTTGAGAATTTTCTTAATTTTATTTTCTTGTCTGTAAAACCCAGTAATAAATAATGGTATATCACCCAAATTATTCACCATGTCTTGGGTTTTATTTCTCTTAGGAATAAGTAGTTCATCTCTTGGTTGATCTTTGCTTTTCTGAATAGCTTTCCTGACAAGCGATTGATCATAACCTTTATCGATGAATCTCCTGGATACGATTTCTGATTGTAATTCAAAATCTGTAATCTGAGAAGAATTTCTGTGAACTCTTAGCATTTGGCTATAAGGTATATTTTTAAGCCAATGACTAGAGTGATTACTCGCATTACCTACATATGAATTCACATCAACTTTCCAAAAAAAAAAAAAAAAAAAAGGTTTTTGTGATAATGTTAGTGTTCTCAATACTTACATTTAGATCCAGGAAATTTATCTCACTACTGTGGTTTTCGCCACTGAGTGCAAGATTTCTGTCATTATTATTAAGGTAACCAATTAACTTTTGAAGATCTTCCTCTGTCCCTGCCCAAATTATCAAGATATCATCAATATACATATCTTCAATAATATTTTAGATAGTGACTAAATTAATTGACTTTCCAAATACTGTATAGTCATTTTCCCATTTCCCCATAAAAAGTTCTGCAAAATTAGGAGCAAAACGGGTCCCCATGGCCGTCCCAGTGGTCTGGAGATAGAATTGTCCCTCAAACAAAAAATAATTGTGATTAAGACTAAAAATGATACTATCAATTATAAAATGTTGGTGTTCAATGGATAAAGTTTTATCAATGTGTAGAAAATGTGCTACAGTGTGAACACCCTGGTCGTGACGTATACATGTATATAGGGAAGTGACATCTAACGTACCCAAATAAAATGTTGTTTTTGTTTAAGTTATGTATCCTTATTGTCGTTTCTTTCAGTTAAATGGTTGTTTGTCAGAGTTTTGGTTTTGTATGAGACCATTATCATGTTCGTTGTATACCCTGTCTGTTTTATGTGATTGTATATGTTTATTCAGAATGTCCAGTTAACTGATTGGAGGATTTAGAATGCATACAGTATCTCACTGATTTTAATACTAATACTGTGCAGGCTAGCACTAGCACACATACCATCATCATCATTATAATTATTATATTGTTATCAATTATTTGTAAAGTGTCATATTCTACAGCATGGGACAATGGAGCTAGAGATATTTGATAATTGCATAAACATACAAATACAATACAAATAAGGATAAACAAAGTAAAACAGATACAAATAGTAATGAGGGCCCTGCTTGTGAGAGATAAAAATTTAGAGGGAATGAGGGACAATGTTAAAAAAGGTAAAGTGACAGCTCATAGTTGGTTGGTTGGAGTATGCTTTGAGATGGGGTATGATCCAGCCTGACATCTGTTCCCATTAAGGTTTGAGAGTGGGGATATGAGAGGGTGTGAGAGGGTTTTATATAGTGTGGAGATTGGTCCAGATGCACAGCTTGTTCCAATGGACATAAAGGGGGGGAAGGGGAAGAGATGAGTTGGATGTTAAAGGTATGCCATGTAGGCTTTCTTGAAAAGGTGAGTTTTGAGGGAGTTTTTAAATGGCTGAAAGCTGGAGGGAAGTCTGATGGTATGATTATGGAATTCAAGAGAGAAGAGGAAGCACAAGAAAAGTATTGGAGGTGGGTGTGAGAGTAGTAAATAGGGCATGAGGAAAGGGAGATGTCATAGGCAAAATGTAGGGGAGCATTTAGGTATATATTTGAGAATGAGTGCTGAGATGGAAGGGGGCAGCATCATTGAGAGCTTTGTAAGTCAGAATTTGGGTTTTTAGATGTGGTGATTTTAAGATTAAAATTCATGTTTTGATTTATGCATGTTATATGTGTTTCATAATGGGCAAATAATCTATTATCCATATCTGGATAATAGTTATTTTGCACATTATTGTACTGTATGTGTTGGGGGTGGGGGATTGATGTATTGAATGTATAGGTCCGGTTTATTTTTTTTACATACAGGGTTTGTTCCTTTGGTCTGCGAGAGACCTCTGGAGACCACCTGAGGTCTCCTCGGGCTTCTCACGGGTAACAGGCTGGCGGGTCCACGGGGGACACCTGCGGGGAAGAACCGGTGGCCACACATCTGTGGGGGCACCTCCAACCCGTAGGGACCACCCGTGGGTCCCCAGATCCCTGTGGGAACCACCCGAGGCCCCTCAGACACCCATGGGTCTCACCCGGGGCCCCCAGACATCCATGGGCCTACCGTGGGGACCCAATTGTGGCCCACGGTGACCCACGGAGACCACCTGGTGGGCCATGGTGCCTGGCGGGACCCACCGACAGGCCTCCAGACCCTGTGTGAAACATGTTGCTGGTAACCTGTTGGTCTGTGAGGTGGCCCGTCAGGCCCACCGGGGACTCACGTGGGCCTGGGGTATGAACCCTGTATGTAAAAGAATAAATCATGTATTTATGGGAGGGCACAGGGGGTGGGTTATGTATTTAATAAATAGAATGATGTTTATTGTGGGGCAGTGTATTGGTTTTATTGTGGGTACTGGGGGTGGGGGAAGGGGGTATTGGCACCAAGGGTATGTGGGTAGGCCTCCCAGCTGGGTAGTGGGTGAGGGTGGTTAGGCCTCACGGGGTGGGGGGTTAGTGGGGGAGTGTATGTAGGCCTCCCGAGTGGTGGGTGAGGGTGGGTTAACCCCTTAATGACTGTAGCGGTTAATAACCGCTATGGTGATTAAGGGGTTAGGGGACATTACATTGGATGTTTTTAATTCTTGTGTATGTTTTGCAGCATCGAAGGGGGCATGAGCAGGATGAATATGAGGATGAAGACGGCCCTCATCGTGGGTGCCTGTAAAAGGTAAGTGTAATATGTTTTTACTGTATTTATTGAAAGTTATATGTATTTACAATAGGCAAATGCATTATTATCCATATGTGGATAATAGTAATTTTGCCCATTACTGTATAGTATGTGTTAAGGGGGTGTATTTAGTTATAAATATTTGTAATTCTTTTTGGAGGTGCAACATTGGTATCGCAGGCCCACGGGTACCCCGGGACTCCTGAGGGAACCCCGGCACGGCCACGGGGACCCCGGACTCCCTCAGGGACCCCCGCACTCCCTCGGGGACCCCCACTTGGTGAGCTGGGGTCCCCCACCCCTGGACCCCCGCGGGGTAAGCCGGGGACACCCGCGTGACCCCGGGCTCCCTTGGGGACCCCCGCGGGGTCAGCCAGGGAAACCCGCCGGCCTGTTATATGGGTTTTGCGCATGTAAAAATAATTTTTGCTATGTCCAGCTTTTTTTGCGTCTACCTCGAGCTGACATGTTCTGATCAACGCAACTTGTGCATACGCTAAGGTTGCGTTGCTTAGCGCATCCCGCTTAAGGGCAGAATTTAACGCAAACAGGGTTACGAACGAGCAAAGTTGGACTTACAAAAAAATCCTCAAAAAAGTAAGTTTTAGAGCTCAGAGTGCCTTGCTTAGTGCATCGGGTTGAGCGCAACATCACGTTCTAAGAGCACTTTGCGCTCTAAAAGTGACTTAACAGAGCTTAGTGCATGACCCCCACAGTATTCAGTGTGTCATTTGCCCACACATATAGAAATACAATTAAATAACTATGCCCCACAAATAATTCTGTTGGCTAGAACGTGGTCAGACCATTTTCAAACTGCTGTAAACAAAGCATTCCCACAGGTTGAAACTCACACCTTGTTATGGTACTGAAGACAGGAAGTCTTGCTACATCTGTAACTGCATCTGCTAATTCTAGTATAAGAAGAAGTAGTCATAAAGTTACTACTCCCACATAGAATTCTGTAGTGTTTTAGACATCACTGGAGTTTATGAGTGCTCACCCTTTGCCTTCTTCCATTATGATGAGTGTAAGACTGTACATAATACCGCGCTCCTCCCTATAGAAGTTTACTGCTGGTAAAAAGATAGGAGAAAACTTCCCACACACAGTGTATCTCGACATTATGAACTGTGCTACCAATCAGATCCCAATAGCTTGAAATATAAAGGGATTGAACACGTAAAATTACACTGGAGGGGCGGTAACAGGAAGACAGAATTAACAAATAGAGAAACACACTGGATTTATAAATTAAAGACTCTGATCCCGTCAGGTCTTAATGTTGATTTTGAGTTGGGAGCTTTCTCCTTTCTGTGACTATACTTTATTTCATTTTAATTTGCAATACATTTTTCTTTACTGACGGTTGAAATGAGATGTGAAACCAGTGATGTTAAGATGGGTGAATGTACCATGTTTCATTGCTGTTTTATATGCTTTTTTCTTTTACATGTACGTTTGATACATTTCGGATCCACTAAGGTATGTAGTTGCTTTCAATGAATATGACGAGATCTTATATATTCAAAAAGCAATTAATAATACTTTTCTCAACAACCAATATTATAAAAAATTTAATTTTTCAAATAATTAGATTACTGGCTGGTATCTGTATACTGTCCCAAAAATCATTCTGCTTTTTCATTACTTTTTACGCTTTTGGACCATGATACATCACCCGAAATGATAGTGGACTTCTGCAGTTTTTCTCACTGTTTTAAAATGTTAATATGTGGCCTTTTTAAGATATTCTCCGAAAGTATATTATGTGCTTGCTAACCTTGTTCTCTTTTATTTCATATATGCTGCCTGGTTGGACTACAAGGATAGCAATTAGAATTAGTTAGGATTTTAGTAATTTTTACTGTAATAAAGATACTATTCTTTATTTTTACATTTGTCATTTAACTATTAGAGTGAACCATTAAAAATCTTAAACAGTAGCAATAATTGTAATTTGTATGTATTTTTTTAAATATGTTTATATTCTTTTCAAAATGTACTTTTAGAATGACTTTTTATCAGTATTGTATAAACACTGCTTTTTGGGTATATTTCTAACTTTATGCAATGTCTTTACATTGCTGACTACTCAATTTAAGAGGGTTTGTGACCTGTTGTCTATTCCCAACACTGTGTCACTAAGACAATATGGCTGATAAAGTTATACAAGGGGTTTGTAAGTTTTTGTCCTGACGGCGGCCATATTGGATTGGCTTTGTATCATGTATTCCAACACTGTGTCACTAAAACAATGTGGCTGATAAAGTTATACAAGGGGTTTGTAAGTTTTTGTCCCGACAGCAGCCATCTTGGATTGGCTTTGTATCATGTATTCCAACACTGTGTAACTAAGACAATGTGGCTGATAAAGTTATACAAGGGGTTTGTAAGTTTTTGTCCCGACGGCGGCCATCTTGGATTGGCTTTGTATCATGTATTCCAACACTGTGTCACTAAAACAATGTGGCTGATAAAGTTATACAAGGGGTTTGTAAGTTTTTGTCCCGACAGCAGCCATCTTGGATTGGCTTTGTATCATGTATTCCAACACTGTGTCACTAAGACAATGTGGCTGATAAAGTTACACAAGGGGTTTGTAAGTTTTTGTCCCGGTGGTGGGCATCTTGGATTGGCTTTGTATCATGCATTCCATTACTGTGTCACTAAGACAATGTGGCTGATAAAGTTATACAAGGGGTTTGTAAGTTTTTGTCCCGATGGCGGCCATCTTGGATTGGCTTTGTATCATGTATCCCAGGTGACTGTGGTCACAGATGCAGCGCATTAATCCCACATCATCAGAGACCATTATACACCACTAATGAAGAGCTAACTGACTGTATTTAAGAGCAAGTGTAGGATAGGGTGCCAGATTCCTGACAAAGCTATTTCTCTAGCGAAACGCGTCGAATCGAGGCAGATACCAAGACACGTGGAGGAGAGACGCTGAGCTGTTCGTTGCTTCTTGCGGCCGCAATTAGGAGCACCTGTGGCAGAGCGTCTCCATTCCAAACCTAATCGCGATTCCTGGAGAGGAAGGGGCGGTGAGATAATCATATGCCTGTACCTCTGATTCCTTATTGCCTGATAAATTCTTATACTTTGTAAGTGAGCACTTGTGAAGTGTTTTTTAATGTATTAAATTGTTGCACAGTTCGCGCTATGGTGTGTTCTTGTCCTCTGCTGTAGTGCACCCTATCCATCCCATTCTGGTCCCCAGACGCCCCTCTACGTGGGACTACTGTTCGTGTACACTTTATGTGTGAAATGCCTTTACTCACTGTTTGCTTGTGAGTATAACCTTTGCAGAATTTCATAGGATTATCATTTTTGTGCTATACAGTACTGTACTATTTTTGTGATCTCTCTTTTACATGTGCATGGTGTCCCGCTCCCTTGTCACCTCTACCCACTACGTGCTGCAAAAACTGCATGGGGTTCCCTAGTACAGAGGAACTATGTGGCCAGAGAGATCCTCAGGAAACAAATCTCTCTAATACTGAGGAAGTGTGCTGCCAGAGAGAGATTTCAGAGAATTAGACCCTCTGTTACAGATCACAGTGCACCATGGAACCTGCCAGGGGGTGCCTCACCCCCAGAGATATAAAACCAGACCTGGACTAATAGAAAAAGGCCCTGTTTACAGGTACAATTTTGGACTTTGGGGTCAGAGGTTGGTAAGAGGCCTAGCCTCCCAGCCCTGCAGATAGTGACTGTGAAGTGTGAGTTATCTCTTACAAAGGGATAGGCCTGTTTGATTTGTTTTGCAAACTGACATGAAGCTGTACTGTTTAAAGCCGCAGGCTAAATGAAAGCCAATGTTTATTTTGCCTTACTACATCTACCTTGTTATACCTCTGCACTTGTCTCCTACAATGTGTCTAACTTCTGCTTTTCACTGTACTTCTCTGCCCTCTACCTTTCTTACTCCACCAATGCTTGCTACTTGAAGTGGAGATCAACAAAAGTGTCTAGAATATATTCTAAATTTGTCCTATCTAGTAGGAATATATGTGAGATCACTTTGCTAGTGTGGCCAGGGCTGGTTCTTGGCAACCAGTCTGCCCTCCCTGGCAGTAAGTCCTGATAAGAGCAGGCCTGCCAGTACCTATCAACGCTTTTCCCCACTCCCAGTAGTACCCTTGAGTGGCAGGGGAGGAGGTGGAACCAGGCCTGAGTTCTATCCAATCCTGGGTCAAACCTGGTGCCCTCCTCCTGGCTGTAATTAAGGGGATTGCCACCCAAATTTAGTCAGTGCCTCTCCCCGCTTGAGAGAGGCAAGTCACACACAGGTTGCCTATATTCTGGCCTTCCCTGTTTCTCTTCCCCTTCGGGAGAGTGAGTGTGTACCTTTTCCCCGATCCTGATAGAGGATCAGGGAAGAGCAAGGACTGCTGCAGGGCCTTTGACCCATAGTTAAGGTCCAGGGACCATCCTACAGCTGGTTACAGCACCAGAGACTGATTTGGACAGGAGTCTACCATGACTGCATTGAGCTGAACAGAAAAAAACATACCAGTTGTTATTCCTCCTGCCTGGTGTGTAATCTTTCCGGGGAAGGAGAGGGAATTGTGTTCTACCGTAGGAGATTGCCTCCATACATCTGGAGCCTGTGGCAGATGGAGGCGCTGTACCATTAGAGATCTTGGTTGGTTATGTAGCCCAGAAGCCTGTCCTGGGTCCCCACAACCATTAGCGGATGACTCAGCCCTCCTGATTTCTAACAGGTAGCATGCACCACACACATTGTAATGGCAGAATCTCCCAGAGACCAGGGGAAACACCGTTACATTTGGAGGCACTGCTGAGATCAGCGACAGGACAGACTTTCAGCGATGCAAGGCTGGAAGTTACAAGGTATTCTTCCAGAGCAAATGCTATAAATTAAGGAAGGGGGGGATCTCTCTCTGAGGTGACACCAGGGAGGGGGGTTACCCAGACCCTTGCCATTAAAGAGAAAATATTTGGTGCATACTCTTGGCTCTGCCAGGGAATTTGGAATTATTACTGATGCTATGCTGCTATGCTGGGGCATACCCTGGGCTTTGCCAGGGAGCGTGGATACCCGCATCCTAGGAGAAAATATGTTGGCTACCTTTCATATCATTAACAGAGAACTAAGTTGGGGTGTACTCTGGTGCCTGGCCGGGGAGCGTGGGTAACCTTCCATAAAATAAAGTTAGGGACGGGCACCTGAGGCTTCACCAGGGACCCTGTACCTCTACTCCATGCAGTCCCTTAAAAGAAAAAAAGAGGAGCTGTAATGTACTCTATAGCACTCTAAAATGGAGGTTCCCATACCCGGGAATGCACCACGTGAGTTGCACTATCTAAGAAGGCGGTTCCCACCGACACTGGGAACCGCGTGTGAGCTTTGCTCGAAAGTTCCATGCTTTATTCTTACAAAGCTTTGCAAGGGTCTGGTGCGAAAGCCAGGACCCCACCCAAGCGATGTGACTGACTCAGACAGGAACCAGAGTCACGCCCCATTCCAGCACGCCCCTTCTCTGATTTCCACCAGAGGGAGAGGGTACTGTAACAGCCAATGTGAAATGACTACTGAAGATAAGGGAGGTACCGGATCTTCCCGACCGCACCCTCAGTTCTTCGGAGCCTGGCAAGAGAGAGGAGTTATATCATTAATACTCCTGCTTCCGTGCCTATCAAGAACCCTGATCATCATGGCCAGTGAAATGGAATTTGCACACTACCGATTTCCGGGAGGACTTCTGGTAGTGAAGGTGGATGAGAGAAGGTACATCAAATG
Organism: Ascaphus truei; assembly: GCF_040206685.1. Classification (NCBI taxonomy): domain Eukaryota; kingdom Metazoa; phylum Chordata; class Amphibia; order Anura; family Ascaphidae; genus Ascaphus; species Ascaphus truei. Next base: position 82,658,275 of record NC_134484.1, read on the forward strand.
GCTCAGCCCCAAGTGTGACTTTGCGGGCAATGAACTAATATGGGTTGCACATGTGCGTGATGCGGGCCCAATTCTTAAAGACAACGCTGCTGCGTCCTACGGCCTTCGCTGTTAAAGATGCGACTGACCCCAAGACATGGGCAGTCGGAGAAGAAACAACATCTACCACAACTATGGAGGTTCAAGAGGGCCAGAGTGCTCTGGAGAATGCTCCTGGGTGTCCGAGTACCCCGATGACTGAAGCAAGTACAGAGCTGGTTCCTGTCCCAGTTCCCATAGAAGTACCCGAAACGGTTTGCGAGATGGAACCAATTGATGATGAGCCGATGGGTAAGGTGACTGACCATGGTGAGGGAGAACCACTGCCATTAGTGGTGCAGGAGCTAGCACACACCCTGCTGTTTGCCACAGATGACAGTGAAATGGTGCTGTATCTCTCCCCTGTGGAAGTTTCTCTGTCCTCTTCCCGGTATAGCAGCGGTCGCTCATCCGTGGTGTTACGACCGACGCCGAGTGACCCGAGCGACACTGTGGAAGGAAGGATGCTTACCGATGGATCTGAAAGACATCAGAATCCAGTACCAAGGATGTGGCGGCTCCCAGTGGCCTTAATACTGAGTCTGCGGTGTATACCGAGAGTTCCAGAGTTACAAATCTACAGCGGAATGGTGAGAATCCACCATCTTACTCCCAGCAGGAACCTACGGAGACCAGTACCCACTCCTATGTGGATAGAGATTTATTCACTACACTACGACCGGATGTCGACACTCCTTCAGTGAAGGATTTGGACTTGATCCAGGATCCCGTGAGATCAATCCGTGATGACATCCCTGCTAAGGCGACCATCGGGGCAGATGTGAAACGGCCGATTCCCGCTCAGGTGAGTACCCCTTCAACCCTGACAGTTACACAAACTTTTATGGAGCAAGTTCGGGCCCACCTTGTCCCCTGCAGATCAGGCCCGTTATCTGAACTCTAAATTGGCCCACAAACATTCTTTGCCCTTGCCGGCAAATTCGGGGCTAGAGAGCTCCCAACCGCTGCTCAGCCAGGGTAGTGCTCCACCAGAAGAGGCCGACAGAGCCTCCAGGAACTATTGTTCTAAAAAGAGAATTCTGCGGCTGCAAAGACTCAGAAGCCCTCCACTGACTGGTCGTGTTGGGACTTTGGGGATAGTGTTTGGGATGATACTGCCGACAGTGTTAACTCTGGGGGAATCAGTACGCAATGTCAGTGAACATCCGACACCTCAGGGTTTTCTTCACATATGACCTCTGGTTTGGGGTCTACTAAGGCTGCCCCTGTTAAGTCGTTGCCCTGGTGGGACCCTACATTTCAGTGGTATGTACCCTTCATGCACCGCACCCAGTTCCTGTTGGAGAAGGGTAATATTGTAGATCATTGGTGGACCAAGGAAGAGTTTGGCCCCAAGGAGCCGCTGAGGCTCTTAAGCATAGAGAACATGAAATACGTCTGGGGATAGTGCAGCCAAAAGGGGTCATACTAAAGTACTGTGAACCACCTGTACAGGAGCCTCTTGTTCTGGGTTTTGCCAGGCCAAGCTGAAGGCCGTAGACTCACTAAGATCAGTAGAGCAGAAAGACATGTAGTGCAACGGTATAGGCAGTCACATGGCTTTGAGGACCCGTACGTCCTGGAACCTATCATGAGGGAGATAGATGAGAACCGGGAACAGTGGCTGATAGAGGTAATCAGGGCCTACATTACTGCTCATAGTAGGTGTACCTTTTACCATGTAGAGGAGAGGTTGCCTACATCGTAGAAGTGTGGAAGGTTCCGTTTGTAGATCTATTTACACAACCATAGATAGATGACTTAGTCCTTCTGCTTACCAACAGGTAGCATGCACCACACACGCTGTAATGGCAGAATCTCCCAGAGACCAATGAGAAACACTGTTACAGTGGCAACAGCATTGTTACTGCTGTTAAGAGTAGTAGCTTCCAGAAATAGCCTCTGTAACAAACAAGGCTCCTCCATCGAATGCCACTGAATGGGTAGCAAGTATGCCCCACAAATTCTTCCGTTGGCTGGACCGTGGTCCGACCATGGTCATACTGCACTTAACAAAGCATTCCTGTGGGTTGAAACTCACACCTTGTCGTAGTACCAAAGACAGTAAGTCTTGCTGCATCTGTAACTGCATCTGCTAATACTAGTATAAGAAGAAGTAGTAATAAAGTTACTACTCCCACCCCATAGAGTTCTGTAGTGTTTTAGAAGTCACTGGAGTTTGAGTGCTCACCCCTTGCCGCCTTCCATTATGAGGAGTGTGACATGGCCTTTCCTTGGTTTAAAAAGGCAGCACACTTAAAGCCTGTCTGTAGCTGAAGAGTCGAGCAGGGAGCTGATTAATTGCAGCTAGAGTCAATTGCGAGTCTCCACCTGGCTCATCAAGCAGGTTTAAATGTGTGCGGCACAAACTGTGTGGGGTTCTCTAGTACAGAGGAACCGTGCTAACAGAGAGAACGGTAGCTTCCATAAACAGCCTCTGTAACTAATAAGGCTCCTCCATCAAATTCCACTGAATGGGTAGCAAGTATGCCCCCTCAATTGGAATTTTCAATCATAAAGTCATGCACTGCTTTGTGCCGTTCATCCAGTCTCTATAGCATATACAGGGTTGAGTTTCACTGTGTGGGAACCTATAGATGAATTAATAACACTGTTTTCAGTGCAGTGTTAAACCAAGTGTAAATTCTCTGCATGTATTTGTACGTTGTTGCACCGTGACTGCACCGCAGCAGCCATAGTACTCTGAATTAATGATAGGTGGTGCTAGTATACTAGTGTATCTTTAATCTAATGCAACATAACCCCTCCCCTATTCCCATACACTGTTTCAAATGCGAAAAAAACTGCAGATGACAAAAAAGCCTTTTTCAAGTAGGACATTTTTATTAGAGTAAATTAGAGCTTAGAGACACAAAACAAAGAATTTGTGAAATAATATAATCTTCTTACAATAATACAATCTTCTTCAATTAACATTTTCTTCTGGCTGTCTCGTGTACAGTTTCACCTGTAAAATAATTGAGAAGAAATAAATGCATTAATTACACTGTGCTGCTGTACACTGCTTTAAGCTTGTGGCATTGTATGTTGTTAGACTGCTGCAGGCAACTGAGGGCTTAATGAGCTGTGTAGGAATGCTTAAAGTGGGCACATATTTTTCAAGAAGCTGATAATACTGTATTTTTTACACTTCTACACACTGCTCTAATTAACTGTTAACTATAAAGTTGAGTACATGGGCAAAACAGGGAATGGGAATCAGGTTGCCCTAATGTAATGCTGCAAATACAGTAGACTGCTTCCATTATAGCCCAACCTTGTATAAAGCTACAGTAGCATTCAAAAAACCCTCTAATTTAAAACATATTCAGTCACTGGTACAGGGGTGTAACAGCCTTAGGGAAAAATATAGGCACTACTGGATGTTTTTCAGTGATGCTCAGCTTAGGAGCACCTAAAGCATTTGCCCTCCATAAAGCTAAAGGTCAGCATATCATCTACATGCATTTTGGAAAATGTAATATTCAGCATAAGGGCATTATTTTAACAGTAGGGATCTTTTGGTCCACCCCCTCGTACTTGTCTTATCATGTCTCCTTTCCCCGCTCCCATTCTGCCCACTGCCTGTTGTAACCTCCACAGCCGCCTCCTCCTCATCACTATTACCACCAAATATATCTTCATGATGGTAACATTCATCTCCACAACAAAATCCTTAGGGGCCTATTCTAGTACCTTCGATAAAATCCCTGCCATATGGAATGTTTTGGCATTACCTACCTAATGCTCTGACGTTTGTGTTATAACGGTATTCATAAAGAGTTATCGCAAGTTAGATACCGTTCGGTAGGAAAATGCCATGCCATTCGGGAAAGCAGTGCCTTCAGCTGTGTCATGCGATCTGACCCTGCAATCTGCCTGCTCGAGAGAGCTGCACAGAGAGAACTGCATCTCCATGCACAACCCTTACAAGTGATTTTATTTTAATAACACAGTATTGAAGCAGGTGGTCTCCGGGGCTGAACCGCATTGATTGCAGCCCGGGGAATCCTGCTTCCCGAGTTACAGGCCCTGGGATGGCGTGCCAGTATCTCCGCAATGTTTAAATGTCCTGGTCATATGGCGCGGGAGATTTAAAAATGCAGGGAGATTCTGGCACCCCAAACCAGAAACTGTATCTCGGGAAGCAGGGATCTCCAGAGCTGAAATTAATGCAGTTCAGCTATGGAGACCCCTGTTTTAATACTGTGTTATTAAAATAAAAAAAAGCTTAATTTCCTTAGTAGCTATTCGCTATGGCAATGAAGGGGTTAAACCAGAGTAGATAATTTGTTGGGGGTAGAGGTGGTGGGTGACGGGGGTAATTGCCTCATGGTGGTCATTTAGGTCTATCTGGAAGGTTGAGTTTTTTCCCATCATTACCTTTGCAGTAGACCTAAACACCCACCATGGGCCAAATACCACATTCACCCACCCCCTCCACACCCAATAAACATTAAAATACAATACAACAACCACACATATCCAATACACCCATTAATTGCCAGTGTGGTTAGCTATGCCTAAATGGGAGCAAAGATAACCCCAATGGCAACTACCCACCACCCCTTTGACCCCCAACAACCCCTCGCCCCAACACATACAGTACAGTAATGGGCAAAATCTCTATTAATCAGATCTGGATCAATGAATAAAAATATAAATAAAATAAAATATTACTCAGACAGCATATTGTAAATAAAAGTTGTACTTACCCCTGCCAGGATGAAATAATATAATGTTTGTTTTTATTTCCTTGTAATGTATTTTATTTTGTGTGATTGTTTTTTTTTTTTAAGGTTGCCCATTCATTGCTATTGTGGCAATCCTTGCCCTCATTGTAGGCATGATTTACCACTGTGACAATCAATGGGTCTATTTGCTAATGTTTGTTTTGATTTAATTTTAATGTAATGTAATGTATTTTATTTTGCGGATTTTTTTTTGGTTGCCCATTCATTGCCATTGTTGAAATCCTTGCCCCCCATTGTGTGCATGATTTACCACTGTGACAATCAATTGGTAGAGGGGTGGGGATGGGGGTGTCCCCAGGGCTCAAATTCATTTGGTTTAGCTCTGGATACAGTAGCAAGTAAATAACCAGGGTTGGCACTCAAGAGGAGATAGTGCCACAAAGGAATAATCCAAATTAAAACAGTGAAATAGTGACACCCTATGGTAACCAGGGCTCACTACAAGAAATTAACCCAAAAAGGTGCAATAAACATATATAATAAAACTAAAATGAATAAACAAAGGATACCCACTCAACCTAGACAAGATGGGAAAGTCTTCGTTTCCCCTGGGACATAGTGGGTAGAGGTGACAAGGGAGCGGGATACCATGCACATGTAAAAGAGGAGAGATCACAAAAATAGTATAATACTGTAAAGCACAAAAAAGATATTCCTATGAAATTCTGCAAAGATTATACTCGCAAGCAGACAGAGACGCCGAGCTGTTCATTGCTTCTTGCGGTCGCAATTAAGAGCACCTGTGGTGGAGCGTCTCCATTCCAAACCTAATCGCGATTCCTGGAGAGGAAGGGGCGGTGAGATCATCATATGCCTGTACCTCTGATTCCTTATTGCCTGATATTTTCTTATACTTTGTAAGTGAGCACTTGTGAAGTGTTTTTTAATTCATTAAATTGTTGCACAGTTCGCGCTATGGTGTGTTCTTGTCCTCTGCTGTAGTGCACCCTATCCATTCCATCCCGGTCCCTAGACGCCCTCTACGTGGGACTACTGTTCGTGTACACTTTATGTGTGAAATGCATTTACTCACTGTCTGCTTGTGAGTATTATCTTTGCAGAATTTCATAGGAATATCATTTTTGTGCTTTACAGTATTATACTATTTTTGTGATCTCTCCTCTTTTACATGTGCATGGTGTCCCGCTCCCTTGTCACCTCTTCCCACTAGCTCTCGATACACCCTGCTTCAATAATATGTCAGTAAAATAAAATAAAAGGTGCATGATCGCCTGTTAGAGGTGCGCAGAGAGAGTGATTGATTCTATCTACTCTCACTACGTATCTCTTACAGACTGTTGCAGTCCGGAAGGATTCACACAGCCAATGTCCCATTCAGAAGCAGGGACCTAGTATGGTCATGGGGATTCCGTGAGCAGGAGGTTGCCAGGACCATACCCTTACAAATTCCATGCCTACGCAACCAACCAACCATCACGGTACATCTGTACAATTGGCATTAAGTTAAAAAAAATTAAAAATACAGTAAGTAATATCTAATGCTACAGAACTGATTCTTTTTTTAAATCCCATATAAGAGTTCACGTTTTGCTGCATTAAGATGCATTTTGCAGCATGTTTATCTTGTATGACATATTCTGGGAAGTACAGTGCTTTCCTTATAATTACCTTTTTGGTTATGTTACTGTATATTTGTTAATAATAGCCAAATCCTAAATCACCACATGGAAGAAATATATTATTAATTGAATCCATTTCTCTTGTAATTGCAGATGGTTTCACATGATAAGGGAGGCTAACAAGATAAAAAAAAGAGTTCACCAAGCATGTTCATGGATTGAGAGTGGAGAAAGGTTTGATGATGTTATATTTTTAGATGAGACTCCATTCGTCCTGGAAAGATTTACCACTATGGCATTCAGGAAAATAAATGTTTATCCCTGAAACTTCGGCCAAAGCATTTCTCAAGCTTCATGCAATTTCAAAACTTGGACCAGGACCCATAGTTATATTTGAAGATACTGTAAGTCCCTTTGTATCAGTGTTGTACTCTAATTGTATCTGAATGATTTTCTGTCACTGTATAACAGTGTTAGACAGCATACAGTATCTTTGATAGTGTAAATGTATCTGAATGTGTCCCTGTCTGTATAACAGTGTTACATTTGTTTTTTGGCCAGAAAAAAATAGATTAGTACCATACATTAGACAATAATTTCCATCTGGTCACGGTCTTCCAAGTTAATGACCCAAAGCACAGTGCCTATGCTACCTTTATTAAGAAATGTGGAATCAATTGGGTCAAAACACTGCCAGAGTAAGTACTGTAGCTGTTTTGAGCAGTAGTACAGTATACTATTAACTGTACTGTATTGCTGTGTTTGCTTGATTTTTTTCTTGAAAATAAGCATTCTGTTTTTGCCACTATATTTGCAGATCGCCTGATTTGAACCCCATAGAAATGTTGTGGCGCTATGAAACCTGAGAAAATATGTCAAGCTGGCAATCATCTGAAGAGGAGCTTCACAGGGGGATCCATAGTTACTGCAATTAGTCTCTAAATGTCCAAACTTGCAATAATTATATAAATAATGTGCTACCGGGTGTTTTAGAATGATCTGGAATGGCCATAGGAATGTAATTTAAAATATAATTGTATTTTTAACTAAACTTTTTTTGTACTCTTCCAGATTCAGGTTTCTGTTGCAGCAGGCAAAGGTGGCCATTTCAGTAAATAGGAGACATGTATCGGCAATGATGTGTCAACAAATTGGTGATAATCTTTCTGCAATCAGTGAATCATTCCTGCAGAGCAGAAATCCCAGAGCGCTGAGAATGTTTTTATTGCAACAATGCTCCTGTACGTAGTATATCATAAGCTATTTATCATAAGCTATTTTTCCTGTTTTAAGGTTGATTAATAAAAGGTAAGATAATCTTTCTGTTTTTAAACACTCATGTTGATTGTAGCTTCCTGATGGCCACTTCACACCACCTTATTGTTAAGCACTAAGCAACAACATTCAGGGGAAGTTTAGTTTAAAAAAAAGTTTCATAATCCCCTTACTTGCTATAAGGTTGGTTATAAAAGGTGAGATAATCTTCCTGTTTTTAAACACTCATGTTGAGTGTAGCTGGCAGAAATAAAAGATACAGGGATTATGCGTATGCTTTGTCTATGGTTATGCATGTCTATGGAACGCATAGGCTACGCGTGTCATAGATTGTAAGCTCTTCGAGGCAGAGACTCCTTTTCCTAAATGTCACTTGTATATCTGAAGCACTTTTTCCATTATGTGTTAATTGTATTATTTGTTATTTATTGGATTATCACGTGTAATACTGCTGTGAAGCGCTATGTACATTAATGACGCTATATAAATAAAGATATAAATACATAAATTGAATTGGAATTTCAGAGGAGACGGATAGAGGGGGGAACTGAGTTTCTCTACACATGAGGGACAGGCAGATAATAAGTGAGAAGGTCCTTGTCCACTGGTATTTTGCCTGGGGAGATGTTTGCGCTTGCTAGAATCCATGTGGGGAAGGGGTGACTGCTTTGTCTATTCTATGCATCCATCCAGTCGATAGTGTGGCCAAATCCCACAGAACTAATGGGAATACTGAATACTGTACCTATAAATATAGTATCACAGAAGAAACTAGTCACTTTGCATTGACAATGTTCTGCGGTTACAATATTTTTATTTCTGTGAAACACCAATCCAGTAGGATAAAAGTATAATAATGTATACATTATATCTCTATGTGCCCACTACAATTAAAATATTACAAAACGTCACTGTGCATTGCATTTGCAATGCTTTTGTGATTGCCACATCTTTATTCAGAGAAACGCCCCTAGTATAGTGTAAAAAATGTATGTCTCTAGAGCAGCGATGCGCAAACTGTGGGGCGCGACCCCCAGGGGGGGCGCGAGACTGCCAACGGGGGGCGCAGGGTTTACATAGGCCCCGCGCGCTTCCCGAAGGCACTTAAATTAAGTGCCGAGGGAGCTGCAGGGCCTCTGTAAACCTAACTTACCGTGGCTCCGGCGGCTTCCTCCCTGCGTTGCCATGGCAACGCGGCGTCAAAATGACGCTGCGAGGTCATGTGACGTTACGTTGCTATGGCAAAGTGATGTCATTACGCCGGAGCGCGGGTAAGTTGGGGTTGGGGGGGGGGGGCGCGGGAGTGATGGGACAGCCGGCAGGGGGGCGCAGGGAAAAAAGTTTGCGCCCCCCTGCTCCAGAGTATGTGCCCACTATGATTAAAACATTTAAAAAAATAGAAAATATGTGCGGTACTATAAAGTATAATAATGTATACAGTATATTCTTATGTCTACTAAGAAAAAATAAAATATTTTATACAGTGTTAAAAGGGTTGAAAATTATAATAGTTTTTGGAATTCAATCAACATCTTCTTCTGGCTTTGATGACTTAAATTCTTTAAAATAATTGTAAGATTATTTACTTTACCCTATTAATAAAGGAACACAAGAAAAATGGGGGAGCACAATGTGAGGAAAGGAAAGTTGATGGTGTGTCTTCTTTGACTGGTGGTCAATGGGGTGAAAAAAACCTCTATTTAAGCATCAGTCTATCGAATGGACTCCGTAAATGGGAGGTGAACATACAATAGTGTGTGTATGTAGGTGGAAGAATAAAAGAATAAATAACTTACACGGCCTTGTGTACGTTCTATCACATCAAGGTTTCTTTGGATCCCGGATCTTCTTTGGGATATAGGTTCTCCTTCTGTCGGATCTTCTTTTCTCGCTGTGCCTTCAATTTTCTTCGTTGGATAAATTCCCCCTTCTCAGTGGTTTTCCTCTCGTGAAAATGAAAAGGTAATTAGATCAATGCGTATATACAGCAGCTGCGATATAGGGGAGGGTAATGAAGCAATATACTATTGCAGTCTAGTGATATAATATGACACTCACACGGGCTAATGTGAGTGTTCTCCTATCATGGTATCTTGATATCGCCCGTGTCAAATATTGGTGCAGGGCTTCAGATAGTGGTGTCTGTAGATATCTTGCAAATAATTATGTAGGTTTGACCTAAGAGTCACCTGGTGGTTGAGGTGAGAGGGAGTAATGAATGCTAATGAAAGGGGTAAATGCAGACTATGGGACACTGTGGTCTATGGGAGGTAGACCACAAGCACCCAGCCATCCCATATCTATCGAGCCTGAGGAAGCCCTGTATAGGGCGAAACGCGTAGCTCTTCACTTGGGACAGTCTGCAGTTCACATAGAGGAGCCAGAGATGAAGTTGTAGCTCTCCATTCGGACGCGGCAAGAGAGACCCCCTATCACCTACCACCAAGCCACTCAATATGTTTTTGACTTTCTCCTAGAAGCCAGCAGTTACTTTTATGTGTTTTATCTTGTTTTATCTTATTCTAGTTTGTGTTTTCATGTCTGTTTTAATAAAGTTCTACCTCCCATAGAGCACAGTGTCCCATAGTCTGCATTTACCCCTTTCATTAGCATTAAGGGGAATCCCACAACAGAAATCATAAGCGGAAAGAAACCTCTACTAGTGTGTACTCACACTGGCCCATGTGAGTATTTTGTTATATCTATATTTTTCATTACTCTCTCTCACCTCAACCACCAGGTGACACTTAGGTCAAACCTACATAATTATTTGCAAGATATCTACAGACACCACTATCTGAAGCCCTGCACCAATATTTGACACGGGCGATATCAAGATACCATGATAGGAGAACACTCACATTAGCCCGTGTGAGTGTCATATTATATCACTAGACTGCAATAGTATATTGCTTCATTACCCTCCCCTATATCGCAGCTACTGTATATAAGCATTGATCTAATTACCTTTTTATTTTCACGAGAGGAAAACCACTGAGAAGGGGGAATTTATCCAACGAAGAAAATTGAAGGCACAGCGAGAAAAGAAGATCCGACAGAAGGAGAACCTAATCCCAAAGAAGATCCGGGAACCAAAGAAACCTTGATGTGATACTGTAGAACTTACACAAGGCCGTGTTAGTTATTTATTCTTTTATTCTTCCACCTACATACACACACTATTGTATGTTCACCTCCCATTTACGGAGTCCATTCCATAGACAGATGCTTAAATAGAGGTGTTTTTCACCACATTGACCACCAGTCAAAGAAGACACACCATCAACTTTCCTTTCCTCACATTGTGCTCCCCCATTTTTTTTGTGTTCCATTATCATCAAGGGTCCTGGATAGATACTATTGGGGTTTCGAGTCACACGAGGACATCTTAAGAAAATTATCCTAAGGCTGTATTACACCCTTTTTATTTTACCATCTAATTCTAACATCCTATACACACCATATAGAGATAGCGCCCGGGTACTTTTTCGAACACCCTATTAATAAACAATGATACATTTTTAAAGTACTGTTTGCGCATTTGTGGTCTATGGAACACTCATGTGGGTTTTTTCATGTAGGCACATGTATAGTCTATGGAAAGCATATGTGAGTCTTTTAATGTAGGCGCATGCATAGTTTATGGAACGCATATGCGGGTTCTGTATGTAAACTTGTGTAAACTTATATTTACATTGGTTATACACAGACCAAAAATTGGTTTTCAGCGACCCATTTTTGATGCAACGGGTGTGCTGTATGTAGATGTTTGAGTTGATCATGTTGTCGGTATGTAGGTTCATCTTGGTTTTGGAATGTGTTGGTCTGTACTGGTAATGGTATTGGGGCAGTTACTCGGGCAGAGAAATGGACAAAAGGGTAAAAGTGCGCAGCTAAAACATGATTAAACAGTGTATAAGGAAACAGTGCAATGTGGAAAGTTTAAATAAACAATAAATTGACCTTGTGGGTAATAACACTAATGTGACATCTGCAGCCTTTCTTGAGGGGTGGCTCAACACCCCTAGGGCTATAGGAAAAACAAAAAGACAGGGCGCACAACGCACATAGTGAAGCACAGTATAAAAGATAATTTTACTAAAAAATTAAGGTTCTGCGTACATCAATAAGATTAAAATCAAGTGGTGGGTTAGTGGGGTTACCACACGGAAGGCAGGGTCACAGTTTTCCACTGGAACGGACGCGAAGCACAGGATACCGGCAAACGACATCCATGGCAGCAGCTTCTGTGAGACCTTAAGTCAGGGTAACCAGATGTTGGGGATAGGTAAAGAGTCCCGTGTAAAAGTCCCGTTATAGGCTCCCCTATGCTTCACACGAGAAGGAGAGTGTCGTGACATCATCAGCAGGCGCACCACAGGTCTGAGCGGCGTGCTGTTGGAGCTTCACTGCTGCGGGACTTACGGAGGTTTTTGAGCCTCATAACGGGACTTTTACACGGGACTCTTTACCGGTCCCCAACATCTGGTTACCCTGACTTAAGGTCTCACGGAAGCTGCTGCCTTGGATGTCGTTTGCCGGTATCTTGTGCTTCGCGTCCGTTCCAGTGGAAAGCTGTGATCCTTCCTTCCGTGTGGTAACCCCACTAACCCATTGCTTGATTTTAATATTATTGATGTATGCAGAACCTTAATTTTTTAGTAAAATTATCTTTTATACTGTGCTTCACTATGTGTGTTGTGCGCCCTGTCTTTTTGTTTTTACTCAGGCAGAGGTAGGAACTTACTATAGGTGGGGCAGGTACTTAGGTGGAGGTAGATTGGAGGGATGGGTTTGGGAAGGTCTATTATTGAATCTCTTTTTCCTTTGAAAGTTGCCACCATCGAACATACCCATCTATGATGCATACAGTGCCCAGCACCCGCCCCTCTGCGGGGCATGCAATATGAATAAAGCAATCATTAACACTTAAATTGTGTAAAATAGTATTCATTCAGCCTTTCTGGTTTTGGTGTTTTTGTGTGTATTGGGTACTTGTCAGCAATCTACTGATAGATATCAGACCGGGACGCATCCTTATCTGTCTCTACGTGAATTGCACAATATATCATATAGGCATAACTGCCAGTCGGTCTTGTGAGGCATGGATAAAGCGCCATGTCCCATGACATGCACAGTACAGTACAAAAGATATGAGACCGATAAAGTTAATGTACAGTATAGTGGTTTTTAATCAAGTTTGAAACTGCTACAGTAGAGCTGTACAAGATCATTAGACAAATTTTATCTTCTTTTCAGATGCCTGCTAGGTTTCTACTGAACTGTAGAATTCAGATTATCATAAGCAAAGATATTCAGTACAACACATGAGGACCGTGCAGCTCAGTGCGGTGAGGTGCATGGCTAGGCTGCGGATGAGGTGCGGATAACAAAGTGTTCATACCACACTTTAGCACTGCGGTTGAACAGAAATCACACTTTATCTGTATGATGAATAAGACTACAGTACCTTTGAGTGAGTAATGCTGCCTTCCAAGGAGTAAGACTACTGTATCTTTGAATGAGTGAGACCACCTCCCAATGACAGCTACTGGCCTCAAATGAGTGATACTGCACTATAGGGAGTAAGACTACCTTCCAGCAAGTCAGACTGTCCTTCAATGAGAAACTGCACTCCAATGAGCAATATATGAGAGTAAGTCAGGTAGAGGACTCAGGTTGCAGACAACAAAAGGTTTGTGCCATTTTTATGTCTCCACAGTAAACAAATAAAATGTTTATTGGCCATAGAGCATCTCCTCTCTTGAGAGAATCCAGATTTACTTTGGCAAGTGTTGCCCTGTTTCCCCTAGAACACAGGAAGCTACCAGTGCTGCCCTTATACCTGTCGGCTCCAGGAGCCTGAGCCTTTGCCATGGAGAGCCTGGGATATATACTTACTATGGTGAAGTGCCTCCACCTGTGAGGGATCCCAGTAAAGCGGAAGCAGTCCCTCACAGGACACAATATATTGAACACACACAGAAATAAAAATAGAGGAACCTTTACTGTATGGAGATATAGGATATGACTTTCACCCTTATCCTATTGTGCTTAGATCCACAACTACCCCACGCCTCGCAGGGCCTTTTCCCAAACCGTAATTCCCAGCACTGTGTATTTCCCACCGTGTCCACAGTGATGCGTATTCCCTTGGTCACTTATCCCAATAGTGTCCCCACCCTAAGGCTACGAACCCGCTGCAGCTGGCGGCGCGCGCAGCCACGGGCCACCAGACCCTTACCCGAATGATCCTTGCCCCCGCTGCCTCCTTCCGGCAGGGCTGACCGCATACTGTGACGCGTCAGCCTGCTGGAGCTACAACCTACTTGTGCTTTTCAGCACTGACGCGTCACGTGGTGCAGCAGTCAGCCAATGAGGAGGGAAGGGAGGTGGCTATGGGGAAGGAGGCGGATACCCTGTCTGTGCAGCCGTGCATAGCGCCGCCCCCCCTCCTCTGGTGCCCGTTTCGTAGGCTGCTCCTGCTCCGGGAGGGGGGGAGAGGAGGGGAGAGGGACCGACAGGTTGGAGGGGGGGACAGCACGAGAGCCCTCCCCTCAAACCATGCCCCCACTCCCTACAGACTACAGGAGCGGTCAATTGCAGGGGCTGAACGGCTGCTGTGGGGGTGAGGGGCTGCTGTGGAGCTGAGGGGCTGAGGGGCTGCAGCGCTGTGCTGTAGGGCTGTGTGATGGTCCCACCCCCTCACGTCATGGCCGTGCCCCCCTCCTGTTTTGGCCATGCCCCCCTCCCATTTTGGCCACGCCCCCTCCCGCTCCCGCCCCCCTCCCGCTCCCGCTCCCGGCTCCCTACAGACCGCATATCGCGGTCTGTGCCTGTCAGCGCGCCGCCTGTCTGCAGTGCGGGCGCGCTGACTAAGGGAGCGGGGCCTTAGCTTTATAGGCGTGATCAGCGCCTGTGTTGTATTTGTTTGTTGGTGCACTCCAGAACCCGGTCCACAGAGGCTTCAAAAAGCATCCGCCGATCCACGCTCCTCCGCAACGTCCGTCAGGGGTGATCTCACCCGGGTAATGTCTCTCTCTCTTGCTGGTGAGGACTGGTCCCAGACCTCTCCTCAGACATTGCAGCGTCCGCTGTGTCCCTAACTATCCTGCAGTGCTAAGGGGATCCGTTCCCTATTCTAGGGCATGTCCTTGGAGCAAACACAAACTTATTCAATGACTTAGGGCCTATCTGGGGCCTAGGGGTACACTGGCCTAGTGCAGAGGCTACTTGCCTCTCTGCACAGACCCTCTGTCCCATATCCCTGCCTGGCACACACTGATTAGCATGGTCTGGGTATTATGACAATATCCTCTCAACCAGGGAAATCCTAGAGCCCTATTGGCCGCTGAGCAACAGGTGACTGCCCCTGAAGCTCATGGGACCTGTAGTTCCCACTACAGAGTTCCTGCACATGCGCGACTTATTACTGGCCATCGTGCTAGTCGCATCAAATGCGTATGCGCAAACTACAAAATGGCGGCACCCTGAGCGCTCGGGCCGCCACAGAGCCTCTGAAGCACCGGAACACTCCCTGCACTCTGACCCCACCTTTCTGAGGAGTCAGCTGTCTGTTGCTGACTCCGGCGACACCCGCACCTACCAAGTGCATACCCCCGCACCCACATGACACACGGATGTAAGGGGGTCACTGGGAGCCCAAGGAGTCCGGGGCTACACAAGGAAGAAAGCAATGAAGTTGGATGTACTCCAATAGTGAGTTACACTTTGCAAATGTGCCAGGACAGTATTCACCAAGAGACCCCCCTTCCCGGCATTCTGGCAATAGGTAACTTGGTATGATCTCAAGGGGTTTAAGATTACATTATTCTCCTACATTTGACACAGATTATCAAATCTTTATGGAGGCATGGTATAAAAAAATGGATAATTGCTCATTTGAGCTAATGAGATTAATCAGTGTAAAGACCTTGGCAGAACCTAGTGACCAAAAGGTAAGGGTTGGTTGACTCTGCCTGGCAGGTCATTTGGGTTTCGCAGGATTGACATATACAGTACACATATTACTGTAGATGTATTTTTTTGTGCTGTTTCATTATACCCTTTTAGTAATGCATTGCTAGTCCCTCAGGCATCAATGGGGTTAATTTATTTTCTGTCATAGAGTACTGTAAATATTTGTATAACATTACCCCACTTTAGTGTATTTAGTTCATCTTTTTTAAATGCATAATTCTGTTCATTAGTAAAAGCCCATCTAAAATGTACAATACATGTTGCTGTTTACTGGTTTTGCTTTCTATAAAGTAGCACATGGAAATATTAAAGTAACAATTTGTGTAAAATTGCAAAGACGTTGTCAAACATATTTCAGTGAGCAGCAAATGAACCCTACTCATACCATAAATCATCAATGTTTAATTACCAGCCAAAGCCTCAATAAACTCACTGGCATGGAAACTCTAAGATACTCAAAGGATAGTTCTAGCAAATTTGGCATGCATGGTTGAATTGTGTACTTAATTACTGTTTATGCTTCAGCAGTATCCAAGCAGTTGTGTGTAATAAATAGAACAGTGTCACAGTGTCCAGATGGCTTAAAAAAAATTCCAAGGGTGTCTGTGGATTTTAGGTCTGAATTACTAATAATTTACACTATTTCATTTCATAAAAATCATACTGGTAACATATGTTTCAGGCACTGCTTTGCCACAAAAGATAAATAGTATGAAGGTTACAGAATATATAAAGAATTGTTTTTGAAAAGGAATTGGAAGAGTGCAATACATAACAAATCAACTTATCACCTAAAATCATTAACCACATAAAGTATGTTAGTGTGTCATAATTCATGCCTTACATATATTTGGCACACATTTTATAATTCTTTGTATGGTATGAGTCATGTTCATACATATGAATGCATTAAGAATTGTTTGCGTGTTCTTGCCTTTGTCTTATCTGAATAGAAAAAGTTGACGGCATTTGGACATATTTCTGGAACATAAAATTGCTGCATACTTGCAATTGTTTTTTGTACGTACAGTATTATTTGCATATACGTGCAACCAACTATTTATAACTCTGCCTCTAACTCAACCCTTATCATCATTGTTATCTTAATGAAAAAAAGTTGACACAATATTCATGAATGTGTTACTCTTGTGTGTAGTAAATAATCCTCTTTATCCTACCACATTCTCTCTCAATTCTTCTCCTTAGTCACACCAATCTAATTTTCTCTTCTATGACTATCCCTTTTATCAGTATGTTCATCCTACTATACTTTTTTGTTTATCTTGCAGCAACATCTTTCCACATAAAAACTTTCTCTTTAACCTACCTAACAACTCTCTCTACTCTTTATACATTTTCTCATCTCTTCTTCTGTATTGGGAATTTTTCTCACTGCAAGCTTCAGCTTCTGCATAAACTTGCTTCTCTGATATTCTCATAAATTGAGGTCCACACTGTTCAACCTTTCTCTCCCCCCTCTCTGCGCACTTCTGTAATCTATAGACTACCACAATAGGTGAACTCCATTTTCTGACTTTTAAATCCTGTGTAACCTCCTTCCTCTCTTCTGACTGACATACTCTCCTCACAGGAGACTTTAAGGGCCTCATGCAGTAAGCGTTGATAAGGGAATTATCACCATTTTATAGCCAAAATTGGGTTTGAGATTCAGTAAGCGCCGATAAGTGCTTGATTTCGCCAGGTTTCGGAGCCGATTATTTTGTTATGGCCAGTCGGCTGCCGATAAGCCTGTTTTCGCCACTGATCGCCACTTTTTTAAATCGGCTGGATTCAACAAAAAAAAACAGCTTATCGGGGCTGATCGGCACTTCGAAATTGAGATGTTATGGCCGATTTCTCCCGCCAACTAAAGTTGGCAGTTTGGACGGGAGAACGATCGCTAAGGCTGCCGGAACGGCACTTAGAAAAAAAAAATCTTCTGTACATCAATGGAGTCAATGGAGCGGGGACGTATAACAGTATAGTACTGTTTACGTTTCATTGCTCACAATACAAACGTCATTTGCATTACAGTGTGGGGGGCATTCCCTGCATTGTGTCACGGCTGACGTGTATTATTTGCATAACATTATACTTTTACATGTTTGCAGCATTTGCGGGTCACATTACTCATCATGTGATGATGTGGCAAGGGAAAATACTATACTCAACTCTTAAAGGAGAACCTCACATCATAGCACACATTTTACTGAATTGATCGACAATTGTTTACATGATGTTACACATGTCACACATGTCACACATACACCGTATATTCATGTTCCTTTACATTACACAATGCTTGTAATGTGTCACGCATCTTTAAACGTTCATGTACATCTAAATTCTCATGTTTACATCTACGTTTGGTCCTCCCTATTTTCATGACGTCACTTATTGGACGCGCAATCACATTGCATATTTACATTATAACCGTTGCATTACAAGCACTTCAACCTAACTTATACGCACATGTACAGTAATTCATCATTGGGACACCTTGTAAACTCATTCTATAGCAACTATCCTCATTACACAAATGCATGCATATGCACACGACTATTCATTGTTGGCAACATGTCACAATAACATGGCTAATTACACATGTTACACAAAACTTTTCCCACATCAATCTCAGCCTTTTTGTCTCATTACATGACTGACTCTTGCGTTCACAAGTTTTACATGCATTGCACATGCAACTATTTATTTGCAAGCAATGTTTCTACAAAGCATCACGTCACATCATTGGCAAATATCATCATTCCCTGCAGAATACACACAACAACTGCACACAGCTTGCCACACAAGTACTTTATTATGTTCATGTAAAACCTTGCATTTTACTATGTCACCTGACATCATTATACCTATTTAAAGGACGCCCATTACCTGCTCATTCACAGCTACTCATTTCAAAATGTTGAGATTGTTTAGGAGACGGAGGAACATTCTTTTCTATGACATGCTTGATGATGAAGACAATCATATAGGGCAAGGGAGGGACACACCGAGGGACAGTGACAGGGACAGTGACGCGGATACGACAGGGACAGGGAGAGGGACAGGCCGAGGGACAGGGAGAGGGACAGGAGATCAGAGGAGAAGACAGAGGAGACAAGTTGTGCCTCGTCCGCGTCTGTACAGGGAGAGAACCCTGTTAGATGGGATGAGTGAGGAGGAGATTGTAAGTCGCTATCGTTTGAGTTCAGCAGCAATCTTAGCTCTTTATCAGGAGATAAGGGGAGATTTAGATTTTTTCACAGCTAGAGGTCGTGCAGTCCCTGGGCTTGTTAAAATGCTGTGCTCATTACATTATCTTGCTTCCGCGTCATACCAGACAACTGTGGGCATAGTGGGCGGGGTCTCGCAATCTACATTCTCGCGGGCCTTGACCCAGTTTCTCTATGCACTCAATAGACGCGCTAGGAATTATATTCATTTTCCTACAGAGGCGACAGAGTGGCTGGAAGTCAGGACTGGCTTTTATAATATAGCAGGGATACCATGTGTGCTGGGTGCAATCGATTGCACACATGTTGCTTTGATTGCACCTAGTCAGAGTGAGCATGTGTACCGCAATCGGAAGCACTACCATTCACTCAATGTACAGGTGGTATGTGATGCCACGATGAGGATAATGCATGTGGTACCCAAATTCCCTGGTTCCAGTCACGATTCCTCTATCCTGAGGAACTCTTCAGTCTTCCATGCGTTCGAAGAGGGACATTTTGAATATGGTTGGCTGCTGGGTGAGTACACATTTACATGTTATAACACAAAACACATTTTTATTTAGGAATGTTGGCATTGTAGAATTTGATCACTAATGTAAGCTTATGTGTGCTCCATTCATTATAGGTGACTCAGGATACGGAATTAGGCCGTGGCTCTTGACTCCGGTGCTAAACCCTCAAACTGAAGCAGAGGAGAGGTACAATGCAGCCCATATATCTACAAGATCTGTTATAGAGAGGACATTTGGCCTACTCAAGACCAGATTTAGGTGTCTGGACAGAACTGGTGGGGCTCTTCTATACAAGCCTCAAAAAGTCTCTGATATTATCCTTGCCTGTTGCATTTTGCACAATGTTGCACTCAGGCACAATGTACAATCAGACCTAGCTGAGCCTTTGGTAGACGAGCATCCCACCCATGTAGCTGCTGAAAATGAACAAACAGCCAGTGGTGGCCAGACACGCCAGAATCTCATCAATTCATTTTTTTCTTGTAAGTAAAAACATATATGTTCCAAGTTCTACTTTTATATTTTTATTATGTTATATTAACATTAATGTTTTTTATATAACCTTCTGTTAGGACACAGATGAATATGGGTTGCACACCTTTCTTTTCTCTGCTGTGTGCACAAAGGGATGTGGCACCGGTATGTTATTGTTGCACAGGTTATATAATCCCTCTTCAATTGTACTTTAGTTGTGTGTATGTGAATACAACTGGGGTAACAAAGCACTAATATTTTAGCATTGTGTTGTTCCTTATGCTAACACAATACACATATTATGCCCATACTCATTCATGCTTCTAGTATGCTTACATACAATGTTATTGGTGCAGTGTAACATGTACATCCATATGATGTGTACACCAGGCTCATTTACATTTTGAATGTCATTAAATATACATGGTGTTGCACATTTAACACCAAATACACACTTTGATGTGTTCTTTACGGTACTGAAGATGGCATGTCAATGTTTGCAATTTATATATTGTTCCTTTGCATTATAGGTATATTTGCAGTATGACTGATCATGGTATGTATATTTGCTGACATCTCTCATAAGATGTGGCTACCTCAATCTTCCTATAATTATTTGAACTAAAAACCCAACATATTGGTTTAAACACAAATGTTACATACTGCACCGACACACTTTATTCGAGCAAATACCCGGTATGTACCTGGCAGATACCTGGAATGCGCCGCTCCTCACCTCTGACAAGCCCCGTTGCATTTGCCTTCCCAGCCTGGGTTCATGCCTGGCTGATGGGCGGCTGATCTGTTAAATGATAATGATTAGGATTTAATAGGCTGCAATGCTTCGCGTGTCTACCAGATGGCATAAATTCATGAATTGTAATGCAGTATATATATATATACTGTGCAGTATTGCAGCCAGCTGGAATAAAATGCTTCAATCCCTGCCTGGAAAATAACTCAATGCACTCGGGCAGAAAACAGTCACAAACCTCAATACACCCGGGTATACCCGAATTCGTGGGACTAGCCGAGCTCGAATAAAGTGTGTCGCCAGTGTATATGTACTTTCTGTATCATGTATATGCATTTAGCTACTCTTGAGGTTTCATGTGCATTGTATTACAAAATGATTACTCACATTTCATCACATTTTATGTATGTTTCCTTATAATTTCCATTAATGTAATATAGAGGTGTTTGGAGAAAAGGGGATAACTGTACTTATTTGTTTACTTACGGGAGCACATTCATCACTAGCATAGACACACTTTTTAAGACAACTGTTTGTGTCTCTATCAATTGGTGTAGGATCCATGTATAACACCGACAAATGATAACACCAGCTTTATTATGGTAGCTTATATCATCATATTGACTATACTATGTATTTTTAAACGATTAATAAACACCGTAAACTATAGTTAGTTAGGTTAATGAAATATACACAGAAACGTACTTCATAACATGATGGTGATGTCATATTCAGAACATCATGCATTGGAGGGGACCATAACATCTGGCCAGTAACATTATTTGCTACAGTCCCAAACCATTTTATCTACATACCCATGTAACAAGAGATTTTAAATATAAATGGCTACTTGGTTGTAAGTGTCCTTTACATTGGGAGAAGGAGTGGCTCAGTGAGTAAAGACACACACTGGCACTGATAGTTTGAAGCAGGGGAGTCTGGTTCAATTCCCGGTGTGGGCTCCTTGTGACCTTGGCCAAGTCACTTTATCTCCCTGTGCCTCATGCGGCAAAAAAACATTTGTACGTTCCACGGGCCAGGGACCTCAGGCTGAAACATGTGTCTGTAAATCGCTGCGTACAACTAGCAGCCCTATACATGAACATGCTCATATTATTATTATTATTATTGTTACATAGTTTCGACAGTCATACGTTCCATTACACAATAGAATACACAAATGTGTTAGCAGAGTGGGAATGGTTGTTATATAAAAAACACACCATGTCATAAAATGTTAGTAGTCATTAAAGAACACTCAAGAAAAATTCAAGAGGCACTATTTTGCAACATCATTATGTTAATTAAGTGCTTATGCAATATAGGCATAAGGGTATCACTTTTTTAATTGTTTGTTAATAAGCGCTGCAAGCAATATAAAATTAGTTCCATATGTAGTATAGTAGTCGGTGGCTCCTCCTCACAATCATCTCATATAAAGGTAGACTCTTCTGAAATCATACATTGATCCGATTGTATCTTCCCCGACATCTCTGAAATACAGCAAACACATGATGGTCAAATATGGCACCTTACTATATATGTATCCGTGACAACGCGTTACACAGCTCTATATGATTGTGTACATACACACGTCACTCATTTATATGTTACAACTACAAGTGTACATCAGTATGTAATTTTTATTATCATTTGTAGCAGCCATAACTATGTATATGAAGTGAACGTTGCCTGTATACTGAAAAATGTGCGCGCACATCTTAGTGTGCGCACGCACTTCACGCTTGGCTCCACTAACTGTTAGCGCATGCGCAAAACAAAGCGAACGTTGTGCGTTCAATACATGTAGAAAATACCAGTAAACATCACATCTTTATTTCAAATACAATGAAGATGAAACTAAAATCATTCTAAACGAGTACATCTGTATTCTTTTAAACCAGACGTGTTTGGACAGAAAGGACGGCCGATAACACAATGCGCAAATGCAATACGTGTGACGTCATGTTAAGCCAGCGTGAAACGCACGCTAACACTCCTCCCACTCAATTAACATTCGGCTAACGCCCAGGGTACGCCTACAAACACTGAGCCGCACGCATCACACACTGCAGTTACCGTTACTATAACAAAACATGACAGCCAATAGGCTTTGAGGCGCGCACGTCGCTTGGGGGCGGGACTTACATCCGTAATCCTTTTTAAGGACGCCTTGGCCCATGACAAGGGTCCCACGTCATACGTGGTGGACCCGGTTTTCAATGTTGTAGATGTTGCATGATAACAAAACAGGTATGTGTTAGAGTTATGGAAAAATGTTGCTAATATGTTTAAAGGGATAGGAAAGTACGTATATGTATACCGTCAGCAATGTGTACTACTCTTTCAGGTTCTACTATATTGTATTAGGAAACAATTTGTTTGTGTTCGCTACATGTTATGCAGTCTGCAATGTTACGCTGTATCCACGCATTGAAAGTGAAAATGGTGGTTACAAAAAAAAAAAAAATTTAAACGCAGAGTCAACGCATAACGATTGTTATATTTACCATTCTTCTAGAATTAACTCTTCGCCTGGCTGCAACTGGTCGCTCCAGAAATGCAAGGCATTTTCATCCACGCTTGACCCAACCGCTGAATCCAGTATGACACATATCTCCTCTAGGAAGCGCTCATAGGAATCGCCACTGCTTTCTTCAAATAATTGGTCGGGAGGTAGGTTCATTTCTTCGGGTTCCCATTCCAATGCATTTTCAGCTGAAAGGCTTGGTACATAATCATAGTACTTTTGTTCTTGTACAATGTGGGTTTCAGGAATGGAGGCTGCAGATATTGCAGCACGTATCGATTCAAACGGATCAGTAGTAGCGGATACATTGCTATTGCCATTAGGAATAAATATGCCTTTCACGACAATATAAGTGCCGTCTTTCAGGAGAAATTGTTTTTCCTGGGCAATCTTCCAGAAACCATAGGTGTGTTGTAGCTTATCCTGGTCACGTTCAAAAAAGTCATTACTTGATAAAGTGAATCTTATTGAGGAATTAAAATTCCGTGCATGCTTACGGTCTTGGTAATAAGGATATTTTGCTCGAATGAAATCATCGATTTGGCGTGTGCTTGCTTTCTGTCCGCGACTGTTCAAGATGGCTTCACAGATCATGTACTTATACCCTAAAAGGGGATTAATATTGGTAACGAATTCATCAGCCATGTCTGAGTAGCACAAAAGCTGTGTGCAGGTCTGTGTTATTTGCTCATCAAAATGAATGTGCTGAATGGCTAACAAACTCCTGTTTTTCCTTGTCAAGGTCAACAAAACTAACTACTTTGACTCCTTATTTCAAACGCCAATTGGCTTTGTAAATCTAATTGGGTTAACAGTTGTGGTTAGTGATATGGGACTGTGGGAGAAACATTTCTCCTTCTTTTATCTCGTTTCTGAAAAACATCCCTAGACTTTGAATTCGTTCACATAGTGTTTTTTTGAAAACTAACAAAGACCACTGTGTGAAAATAGTTCTTAGCCAGGCATATCAGTACAAACACACACCTGCAAAAAGAAATGTTTTTTCCCCGCTTACATTTCTGTGTGTATGTGAAAGTCTGGTTAACTCCCTGTCTGCATGAGTTTAAATACGTGTGTATATATATATATATATAAATATATCTCTCTTATAAAAATATATATATATTTATATATTATATTTTATTTTTTTTAATATTGCAGGAGTACACACAACATTGATGGCAGTAAGTATACCTTGTATGAAACCTATTTAAATGGTGAGAAACATGATTGAATGAAGTAATAAACATTTGTTTAAGCACAATACTGTTAGAGTCTCATACTTAGGATATTTCTCAAACATTATGCCTGTATTATTAAAATAGTGTGCTTTCACAAGGAAGCATGAAGTGTATTAGTTTGTAAAATACATGTATACCAGTTTATATAGTACTATATATATATATATATATATATATATATATATATATATATAATATACACACACACACACACACACACACACACACACACACACACACACACACACACACACACACACACACACACACACACACTCAGTGTGTGTGTGTGTATATATATTTTTATACATTCTGAGATGTTATTGAAACAAGAACACACAAATGATTAAAGGACAAAATTAGAATGCCCAAGCAAGGCAAAGGTAAGTAATAATTTACACATAATCCTGCTGTACACGTACAAGAAAGATGTTTGCAGTTACTTAGGTGTTTTTATAAATGCATGTGACTAATATGCATATGCAATTCTTACATCAATTAACACACCCAAATGCAATGTTTTGCTGCAAAGTCAATGGCAGCTTCTCTAAACTTTGCAACTGGTTCCAGGTGGACCATTACTGAACAGACGATTAATACATAAATATTTATAACACTATTCATTAATTGAGTGTTAACATTTCCAAAACTTCACGTGTACAAGAACATACTTGAAAGTTTGGAAACAACACAGTCTTCAGCATACATACAATAGTAATTAGATAATGTGAAGTCAACAAAACAAGGCCAAAGACATATTTTCTGAATTATAACATTTATTTTTTTTGTTCCTTTTGCGAGCGAGTAACAGGCCTGCTTGTTGTCTCTTGAATTTTCCTTTTTCTTTTGCCACCAACTTTAGGCACAGCAGAGCCACTTTGAGTGGCCTCTGGCACTTCACGGGCAGGGCTTGTGGGCAGTGACTCACCTACAGGGCTTTTGGGCAGTGACTGTTCACCTACGGGGCTTGTGGCCAGTGATTCACCTACAGGGCTTTTGGGCAGTGATTCACCTACAGGGCTTTTGGGCAGTGATTCACCTACAGGGCTTTTGGGCAGTGATTCACCTACAGGGCTTTTGGGCAGTGATTCACCTACAGGGCTTTTGGGCAGTGATTCACCTACAGGGCTTTTGGGTAGTGACTGTTCACGGACAGGGCTTGTGCCCACTGACACATGTGAGCAAGTTGGTAGACACTGCACAAGTGATGGTTGGTCTGTTTCATGTGTGTCTTGTTTTGTTTTTGTCGCCTCCTTTGTAGGTGTCTGCTGCTGAATTTGTACAGATGGCAGCGGTAGGATGTCATCAGGAAACTGCACAGCAATGTCTGCTACTTGACCGGTAACATTTGGGCCTGGTGAATGAATATCAGATGAATGTGGTGAAAACTGACCTGCATGAACAGATCCTGCCTGTGAGGTGTTGAATCGTGGTACATTAGTCATTCTCCAGTAATTAGCTTGTGTTTGCTGAACAACTAATGCTTCGAATGAGGTGTTGATTTTTTGCAACTGTTTAGGCACTTCAATGAAGACTCTGTGGAGATGTGCCAATTGTGAAACTGTTTCTTCCTGCAGTGCAATCATCCTTTCCAGCACTGTCATCAGGTCAGAATGGCGACGATTTTCTGCTTCCACAATTTTTCCCTCAGAAGCTACAATTGCATCATATGTGGTATTTGCTGGACGTTTTGGCGGTAAAACAGTTTCAATTGGAACCTCTTCATGGTCACTTGCTTGTATTTGTGTGTCTATGGCGGCGGCGGCGGCATCATCATCATCATCATCATCAAAATCCTCTTCATCATGTTCTACAAATAAATGTACAAATTATTAAATGTCATGTTAATCTCTGCTGTGTTACTATGTAATTGTACTGTGTCATAAGTAACAACTAACATGTTTCCATACGTTTTAT
This sequence comes from Ascaphus truei, assembly GCF_040206685.1. Taxonomy (NCBI): domain Eukaryota; kingdom Metazoa; phylum Chordata; class Amphibia; order Anura; family Ascaphidae; genus Ascaphus; species Ascaphus truei. Next base: position 82,684,606 of record NC_134484.1, read on the forward strand.
AACCTCACATTAAAAACTACCTTGACTTAAGAATAATGTTTGGACTATGAAATATGAGTGAATGAAAACTTGCTGTAAACTCACAACTCCTACATGATAGTTAACATCACTAACACAATACAAGTTGCCTTACACTTCATTTTCACTGACACTAAGTAATCCTATTTAAAGAAGATGTGCAAAACAAATAATGAACATGACAACATAACATATAGAAGAGCACATATTATATGGCCACCAACTGATACACTCACCTTCTAGGTGTGTTGAGCTGGCTGACCCAGGTGAAGACACTTGTTCAGTCTCAGGTGACACATGTCCTTCAGGGGCAACTATATATAACAATAACATAAGTTTTACATTTACATGTGTAAATATTGAACAAACAGTTATTGTATGTTCTGTATTTATGAGTATCTAACAGCATCATTTCCTTAACCCAAAATGTGTGTGTGAAAGTGAACATAAATAGTTGTAATAACAATGTACATGCCTGTGTACTTAGAAGTTTTGAGTTCCCTAACATACAACATACTATGGTTCTGCAGTAATGCGTGAGGAAAAATACATTAAATTTTTACATAAAAATCATATGTTGTGTAGTGATATCAGTATCATAATGTACATAACTATCATGAGATGACCATTCACAATGGTTATCATGAAGGTGGTCATATTGCAAAAAGTGTTGTTTTTGGTAGAGGATATGTGTGGTACATTAATATAAGATGTGGCACACCTGAATGTGGCTGTGACTAAACAAGACAACACATGCAGTGTGTGATAATGTGTCGTTGATAGTAGTTCAACTATAGATATGAGTGAACTAATGTGTGACGTACGGTTTGATAAGTAATGAGTTGTTGGGGCATTTAGTAGCTAAAGTGAAGCTTTCAAATGAGTGTGATTAACTTCAGTTGTGCTAGTGAGGTTGTAAGAACGGTTTTCCCTTCCCCAAAAAGCCTAATCAGCCACACCTTTAAATTACTTGAAACAGGTGAAAATGGTGTGAACTAAGTTGCCCCTAAAATGAGGCTGTAATTAGTGTGTGTGCTGAACCCCACCCCCTCTGTTGAAGTGTATGCTGTGATGAGATATTAATTGCAGCTGCTTTAACACAATGGTAGATGAGCTAAATAGTCGTGTGCAGTTTTTAAGTTATGAAAACAATGACATAAAATATGATACGTGTGCCTCATTATGCTGTCTGTATATGACTTAAATCAAAAATGGACCTTTTCATTAACAACTATAGATGTGTTAGTGCAAGTGATGTTTGTAGGCCGTTGCATGCAATATATTTGATGCATGCTTAAAATAGGCAGTAATGTCATGTTTGTCGGAGTAAAATAAATAAAATACACAATAATATTATACATATTTCTGTTCTGTACCTGTAGCTAGTAATAATTTCTGATTAACATGTGTTACACATGTGTACTACCCTGTTGTTCCCCATCTTCGCCCACCATCAATTGCTTCCACTGCAGCAATGCATTTTGGGAATTCACATGTAAATGAGCACGCAATGGCACGTGCTATATTAGTTACTGCTTTTAGTAGGACTACAACATATATGTCTATTTTGAGATATATATGTATACAGAATCAGACATATACATATATAGATGCAGGTATGCTTATATTGTGAAGACAGTATAAAAAGCAGTGTAACTATGCAAAATAACTGTAAGCAACGACACGCCTAGTACAGTAATATTTCTCACCTGGTGGAAATTGTGAGGGGTAAATTCCTATATCACGGTCACCAGGTAAGCCTTCCACGACGACGGGAAGTAATTTTGCCCGAAGCAGCTCCTCCAATGGACTTAATATGAGACGTTGTGGTGTGGGCCCACCTCCAGTGCCAGTAGCATGCATGCGTTGGTGTTGTATTTTCTTTTTCAATTTGGACCTAATATCATCAAATCTCTTGTGACATTTCCGCTTGTCCCTCACATGATTCCCACACGCATTGACACCAATGACTATTGTGTCCCACATTTCTTTTCTGCTTGCTGAACTTGTCAGCCCTTGAAAAACATATAAAATATATGAGGTAAATGAATAATAATATAAGCACCAGTTTCCTACACTGCTAGCTGTTCCAAGAGATAGCAAACATGCTGTTTTATGTGTAATATGTGAAGCACATGAGCATTCACTACTAAACCTATACATGTAAGCAAGGTTGCATTCATATTGTATGCAGTTATGGCAAATTGACCGCCTGTGTTTAGTTGTCCTTGTAAGGCATGCTAAAAAGCTGTGTTTCCAGACTAATTAACATAGAAAGATATTGTGAAGCCATATTTGCATATGAACAAAACTCAGATGACCTAGGATCACATGTATTTGAATAATAAATGTAAATGTACACTTACCTAGTAAATGTCCATATATACTGTCATAGTGCTCCAGAATGCCAGTGACAAGAGCTGTATTTTCCTGGTCATTGAAGCGAGGATTACGTGGCTTCTCCACACGTTTCTTCCGAGCAGGTTTAGGGTCAGAGCTTGGCTGGTGCTGACTGGACTCTCCTTCTTCCAATGGAAGAGCCTCCAAAAGCTGCCCACCAGCAAGCACGCCACCACCATCCACCCCATCAGCAACTGCGCTACCAGCAGCACTCCCAGCACCAGCACTCCCACTCCTAGCACCAGCACTCACACTCCTAGCACCAGCACTCACACTCCTAGCACCAGCACTCACACTCCTAGCACCAGCACTCCCAGCACCAGCACTCCCACTCCCAGCAACAGCACTCCCACTCCCAGCAACAGCACCCCCACTCCCAGCAACAGCACTCCCACTCCCAGCAACACCACTCGCAGCACCAGCACTCCCACTCCCTGCAACACCACTCTCACTCTCAGCAACATCACTCCCCTGAACAGTACGTTCACTCCGACGCGTACTCGCACGAGTAGCACTCCCACTCCCACCAGCATCACTCTTCCCACGCTTTGCGGGCATACTTCCAGCACTCACAAAAAACAGACAAGAAATGTACAGGCAATCACACGAAACACTTCCACATATAAAACAAGACAAAGATGTAAACAAAACAACAATGGACAAAGCTCACCCAATACACAACAAGTCTCTCAGTCAATATGCAAATGTTCAAACAGCCAGCTCTGTGCGTCTCTCTCTCTCTCACTCCCAACAACACAGAGAATGAATAGCAGTACACGTTGCCTTTAAATATGGCGCGCAATCCAAAACATGCTTGTTTCGCCTGATTCAGCAAGATTTGTGATTGGGCAACCTAACAGCACCGCGCCACGCACGCCGATACACCTGTGTGTGATCGGCTAATCATCGTGAGAGTGGGCGGATTTGTTTTCGGGTTGATTTTGAATGTATTCGGCACTTACTGCATACGGAGAGGAAAAAACGCCAATAACATGACTAATCGGTAAGATTGCCGATTTCACATAATCGACGCTTACTGCATGAGGCCCTAAGTGACACATTAACAACCCTTATCTCGCTTTCTCGTTTGGTCTTCACTAATAACCTTCTTGCAGAACCCACAAGGAATTTCATGAACCCTTCTTTACTCAAAACTGCTGTTTGTGTTTTCAGACACTTATAGCACATATATCCCTCAAGCCTGGATTAACATGCATGGATGCTTTCTACGCCCATACATTCATTTACCTGAACACCTCTGGATAAAGTTAAACTCTCTAGAAGATTTTCTGTGCTGATTTTTTTCTTCCACGTGTCAAGAAGATTCGGACGGCGCTCACACACTGTTATAGATGTGAAGAAAAGTGGAATAGTACAGTAGTGAATAAATATAAAATATACAATATATCCAGGGCTTAAAATTGCTCAAAACCTCTGGTGAGGACTTGTTTCCAACAGTCCTCTATATAAACATTTCTCCTCCACAATCCAGAGAGAGCAGGATCAACCCAGAAGAGAAGAACACAGTAATAGTGTACACTGTATACTGAAATGTGGAACTTGTTGATTGTGACTTGGCTCGTATGTACAGTATGAACACTTACAAGAGATAAGTAGTAATAAAGCAGTTACAACTACTGGCTGTTGTGTGCCTCTTTACTCCCAGTCTTGGCTCCCAGGTCCCAACGGTGTGCTGATAGTAGCGAGGCATATCCCAGATGTATACAGGTAGGTGTCCCTCAAAATGAAGACACAGACAATAGTGCAGATCAATTACGAACAAGTATTTAGTGTTCACATACACACATACTCACACTTTCTTAAAATATCAAAGACAATAACAGGTTGAGGTATTTGCTGCTGGGCAAATGATAATCCTAGCCATGTGTCCTGCAAACAGCTCTCCTGTGGTGCTGAGGTACTGCGATGTTCTGACACAGACTCCCTGCTGCCGCGTGCTCCATCGTGTGACGTCACTGACAGGGACTCACCTCTCTCACTCCCAGCTGTGCTGCTTTTTCTACTGATTATTTAAATGTCGCGATGACAGCTTTCCCCTTCAGAAAAATCTCTTATATTTATACCACCCCTCCCATTCCAAAGCCTCCTAGTTCTACATTTGATTTATTTTCTGCAATTACAAGGAAGAATTGTCTCAGCAGCTATTCACCTTAACCTTCCCCACATGCAGTTTTCACCCCATGTTCTCCCGTCTCCTCGCTTCCATCTGGTCCCCATCCTAACTTTAACTCCTCTCTTTGCGCTTTCACTTTTTTTTAAAGCATACTATTGTTTGACTTATTCCCAAGAATATGACTCTTAACCCCACCTACAGTACTCTTCTACCTATTTTATCACTCTCTCTCTCTCTTTACTTTTGCCTATAAAGATCTGGAACGCCTTGTTTCTTCTTGCATACTTAATTTGTGGGACTATTTCATATTGTCCTGGTTATTAATCCCATGGTAGTAAAGTTGAGTTTACCATTCCATTGGAAGATCCACACCATCTTTCATGTTTTTCTACCGATAAATTCCATATCTCAAAAGATAAACCCCCTGTTGCGATGGGAGACGGTACGTTAGAGTACGAGGTAAAAAACATTATTGACTCTTGTGTGAGTGTCCATCCTGGAAGACAGCCTCATAAGTACACACTCTAAAATTCTGAAACAAAAGAAAAAAAGAGGGATTCCAGTGCTTCTAAATCAATATCCAAATCTGAAAATAAATACTGAAACAAAATGAAACAAGTATATGTTAGTACCTCAAACAGTTCAATGTCAATGAAATACAAATGATCTCCCATACATATGGGTCTGATCTGGTGGTTCCGGATAGTTCTCAGATAGCCACGGAGACTTGTTTCAGAGCATGGATAAAAACTCCACCCAGCTTGAACCACCCGTGAATTTGGCTACAGAACCCGATGCAGGTGGTCACCCTTAACTCAGGGAAGAAAGGATCGCCCGACGCAGGGGAAAATACAGTACGTGACCAAGTGGTTAGAAGAAAGACTGTGCTTGGGAAAAGTCCTCCTCGAGCGACTGAAGAGTGCTGAGCTGAAGCACCTTCTTGAGGTGACATTACTGACCTGGAGAAAGGGCTTCAATCCCAGTGGGACTGAGGGTTCTATTTCTCCATCCACTCTCATTCGAGCCGCAGGGGTATATTTAGTGAGAGTGGAAGGATGTGCTTGGCCATGGTAAGCCTGAGCTTCCCACAAACGGCGGAGGTATGTAACAGGGACATACTGTATCACTGTTTGAGAGAAACTGCCTCTAAATCCAGCAGTGTGTTGGTTAATTGCACACAGGCAATCAACCAGACTCCACCTGACTGATTAGGACTTTTAGAAAAGCCTGATGTGAGAAACAGGAAAGAGATGTCCTTAGCTCACATTTGGGCTGACATAAGGAGAAAGAGGACTGCAGAGATTTCCTTAGCCCACAACTGGACTGACCTGAGGAAAACATGATGTCTTGATGCACACACAAGGACTGTATGCTGACATCAAGACAAGAGGACAAGACCTCTATAGCTGGACACAGAGAGTGCCATAGCACACAAGGATGCTGACCCAGGAGAACAGAGAGGCCTTCCCCTACAGCTACAACAACAAAAACAGGTAAGAGACTTTCTTGTTGGACTGTTCTATAAATATACTGTATATATCTGGTTGTGGGTCCTCTACTTCTGCTGTGCTCCTTTGAATCCGGCAAGGAACCCGCACTGTGGGCCAATATGCCTTTGAATTCCATACAGTTGCTGCAGAGACGGACTGAACAATGAAGCTCTGCTGGGAGCATTATGGCAGGGCCTTTCTGAGTGTTTAAAGGACGAACTGACTTGCCGGGACACCCCCAAGGACCTGGAGGAATTAATTACCCTCTGTATCGGAATTGATCTCCAAATGAGAGACCACCAGACTGAGTGAGACCGCCCCTCAAAAACCCCAATAATTTGGCTTTCCCCCCACTTTCAGACTCCTCTTACTACACCTCTCTCAGAGGAGGAACCGATACAGTTAGGTGTTACAAAATTACCATAAACAGGAGAGAACTAGGAGACGTGTCAGGGGGCTGTGTCTCTATTGTCGACTCAAGGGTCATCTGGTCAATCAAGTGACAACCTAGGAACAACATTGCCAAGGATCCTGTCTCCCAGTGTCTCGCACTATCTTTGAGGTCCGGCTACCTACAGAGGCATCTTTGTCATGCCTGCCAGTTTCTTACCAGGACGTTGCCGATGTTTTCAACAAAAAACAAGCAGAGGAATTACCTCCACACTGACCTTATGATTATGCAATCGACCTGCTCCCAGGGGCCATACCCCCTAGAGGCTGCACTTAACCCCTTTCAGAACCAGAAACTGAGACTATACGGGAATACATTTTGGAGACCTTTCAGCTTGGGTTTATCCGCAAATCAAGCTCTCCTGCTGGTGCAGGTTTCTTCTTTGTTTCCAAAAAAGATGGTTCTCTCAGGCCATGTATCAATTACAGGTCCCTAAATAAAATCACTGTAAGAAATCGGTATCCTCTACTCCTCTTTCCTGAACTGTTCGACCGTTTACGTAAGGCCACGATCTTCATCAAACTGGATCTCCGAGCAGCTTACAATTTAATTCGGATCAGAGAGGGTGATGAGTGAAAGACAGCTTTTAATACCCATGACTGTCACTACGAATATCTACTCATGCCTTTCGGCCTATGGAACGCACCAGACGTATTTCAAAATTTTATCAATGAGATCTTCAGGGAATTATTTGACCAATTTCTCGTAGATTATCTGGACGGTATTCTTATTTTTTTCAATTCTTTGTCCAAACATCAGGCACAGGTTAGACTGGTCCTCAAAAGACTTCGGATCACTCCCTCTTTGCCAAACTCGAGAAATGTCAGTTTGAACAAAAGAAGATTTCCTTCTTTGGGTATTTCATCTCTTCCCATGGGTTTGAGATGGATTGTGCGAAAGTATTGGCAGTACTGGATTGGCCTTTACCGATAGGCCTTAGAACAACTCAAACATTATTGGGTTTGTCAACTACTACCAATGTTTTATCAGGAACTTCTCCAAGGTGGTTGCATCCATTACAGCTCTTACTAAGAAAGGGGCGAACCCTAAAATATGGCCCTCTGAGGCTCTTCTAGCTTTCGAGAAGCTCAAGTCCGCCTTTTTGTCTGCACCTGTGCTGATGTTGGGAATCGAGAACTTCTGGCCATGAAAATGGCTCTAGAAGGAGGGGATGTGGCTTGGAAGCTGAACGGAGCAGACGCAGGTCTGCTGAGCTCTGTCGGCGAAGAAGAGCTGTGGGGCTATTCGGCCCCCTAGATGCCCGGAGAGGACTAGAAGCTGGTGGGGAAGAGTGGTGGCACCCCCACCATCCAAGGAGTGAAGGAGAGAAAAGCAGGTGGCTCGCAGCTGTGCTGGAGGTCGTACTGCCGAGAGGGATCGTGCAGTGGCCATTTTATTTTCAGCTGCGGGGAACTCTCGGAGCGCCAGGGACTCGGAGCGCCAGGGACTCGGAGCGCCAGGGACTCGCCCCCCTACCTCCTCCCCCTACCTCTCCAGAGCTTCAGAGGGCCAGAGCAGGCACCACTTCGGCTGAAGGCGCTGCTGGAGGACCGTGGAGATGAGGTCTGACGGGCTGGCCCATGCTCATCAGCCCCATGCCTTGAGATGGCTGCAACCTACACAAGTGAGGAGTAAGGGAGAGCCCAGTGGAGATGTGTCAGGCAATGGATGGGACACCTGCCTAAATGAGGTATTGTGACCACAGGGGAGCACTACATGAGCCAAACAAAATAAATACATAGATGTACACTATCTGCATTAACTAAATCTGCCCAAAAGCTAAATAAAACAAAACAGACATGCAAGGCAGCAGTAGAAATGTAAAGAATGCCCACTACAAAAAAAAGGTTACAGCAGCTGAAGCACACTCTAGGAGTTCCGGCGGTTGGAGTTAGGGCCCAAGCGCATGAGGTGGGCTCGCGAGCGTCATCCGGCTCTCCGCAAGTCTCAATGGGGCATGGGAAAGAAACAGAACCCGAAATGAATGAAGACCAGGTAGACTATGCCAAACTTAGAGACAAAAGAAGATATACAAAAGCTGCTGACTGACCTGACGCTAATGCTTAAAACCGAACTGTCTGAGATTTAAAAGGACATTACTATTTTGGGAGACAGGGTGGACGAGCTGGAAAAGAAGCCGGAACAGTCTCAACTGGTCAGGAGAATGTAACTCATAAAGTACAGGAGCAGGAAGAGACTATACAAAATATGTTCCTGCATATAGAGGACCTGGATAATAGAGGGAGACATTCTAACATAAGAATTAGGGGTATACCTGAAATGGTAGAACCCCAAGAGCTGGTCCCATACAGTAACTACAAAAGCTATTCTCCCATGTGATGGATGAATCACAGAAACATACCTGGATGATGGACAGAGCACACAGAGCGCTTAGACCCAGACCCAGACAATCAGATCCCCCAAGAGACACTGTTATTAAAATGCAAGACTTTACTGACAAGGAGGTAATTATGCAAAAGGACAGAGGCATTAACAATATAGAGTTTGAGGGGACCAAGATCCAGCTGTATAATTATCTTTCCACCGAGTAAAGAAGAGAAATTATTATAATATAATGGAGATTACTGATTATGTACTTTTATGTCCGACTGTCAGACTGTCAGATTAGAGGTCTGAACTACGCAACACGGTGGATACATGCCGATATGACTATAACTCACAAACTAAATGTTTTTGCAAGAGGAAAGGACAAATTTTAATTGTATCTGACAGTTCAAAGGTTTACAACAGAAGAAAGTGACAGAGGTCATAGCAGTCCCCTATTGATTGAACTCAAGGAATAATTCAAAATTAATAACATAAAGATATAAATATCCACAGTATGGACCTGAGGTCCCAATCGATGTATAAGCAAATACTTGAGGATACAATATCCACTGGAAAAATAATATGTCTGAAATAATACCATGTGATCCTTATAAAAATACCATATATATCCACAGTTGAATGTCTAATAGCCCAAACTATAGCAGTAACATCCACTGATAAAATACAAAAATAAAACAATTTCATGAATAATAATAACGCCAGAAAGCGTATTGGGATCAACCTGATAGGTGGGACTGAAACCAATTTAAAGCATGCTTCCCTACTCCACAGCACTGGTTTTTGTTAAGCAGGATAGCATGATCAACAGTATCAAAAGCCTTTGCAAAATCAAGGAATATTGCACAAGTGAGTCCCCATTCCATTCTACACTGGATTTCATTGAAAACTCTTAGCAGGGTAGTTACGGTGGAGTGTTTGGGGCGGAAGCCAGATTGGGATTGGCTAGGGAAATTTGTCTTGGTATAGTAATCGATCAATTGGGAGTAAACACATTTTTCCATGACTTTGGATAGTATTGGGAGAAGAGAGATTGGCCTATAGTTTGAGACAGTGTTTTTGTCCTCACTTTTGAAGATTAGGACAACTCTGGCAGTTTTCCAGGTCTTAGGGATATTGTCTGCAGACAAGATAGAATTGACTATGGAAGCAATTGGTTTGGCAATGGCTGGAGCACCAAGTCTTAGGAACTTAGATTGTAGTAAGCCAGGTCCACATTGGCTGCTTAGTTTTAATTTGATTAGCGCTTGTGTAATCTCCTCTTTGGATACTGGGCCAAATTGAAAATTGTGGGTATTGTTGGGAGGGGGTTGGACTATAGGGGTACTTCCAGGATGAGATTCATGTTTGTGGTTTGGGTTGCGTTTCGCTAATAAGTTAGTGGCACACCCAACAAAATAGTCATTGAATGTATTTGCAATGTCAGTGGGGTTTGTCAGACAAATATCCCCCTTAGTGATATTACTTGGTTGTTGATGGTTAGAAGGCTGGAATATGGTGTTGCTAACCTTCAAGAAGTTAGCTGGGTTTGATGTATTCTGGAGGAGATTGTCAGAGTAATATTGTTTTTTTGCATGCCTTGTTTGCCTTGTGTACTGTACATGTTCCACAGGCATCTGTAGTGATTGAGATCCTTGGTGGTGCCTGTTACTTTGTAGCTTTTCCACAAGGCATCCCTGAACTGATAGAGTGCTATAAGGTCAGTTGTAACCCATTGAAGGTGGGCCACCCGTACCATTATTCTGCTTAGTGGGGCATGGGTATCACAGAGTTTAAAGAACTCGGATTGGAAATAGTCAAGCGCAGAATCGGGGTGAGGAATTAAATCGATTCTGTGCCAAGGGTAGTTGGTATGGTCAGCCAGAAACTGTTGTAGGTTAAAGTTTCTAAATGTTCTAGTGAGGAGAACTTTAGGGCTTGATTGGGGTGGTTTAATTTTCCTTACACAGTACACTATTGCATGGTCATTGAAAATGTCCGGAAGGATGCCAGAGGATTGGATTCTGCAGTGATTTGAGGAGAGAATCCAGTGAGGAATGGTTGTGCGATTTCAGATTTGTCCTTGTGGGTTGGGAAAGGAGTTGCGATAGGTTAAGCGACTTGATTTGGTATCTGGATTTTGTAGTTTTTAGGGTTGAGCCAATAGAAGTTGAAATCCTCAAGAACTAGCAGCTCACTCTTTTCATTCAGAGAGGAAATGGAGCCAAGAAATTTGGTGATATCAGTCAGGGACTGTAGAGGGGCTTTTTGTGGGGTGGTAGATGCCAGCAACCAAGATGGGCTTAGAAAAGGGGAGGCAGATTTTGCCAACTAGGATTTCAAAAGAGGGTGGGCTTGGGGGGCAATTTAACAATTTGACATGGCAATTTTCTGTTGATAGCCAGTTCGGATTAGAGAAATTTAAGGGATGATTATGTTTTTCTAGATTAGTTTATGATGATGTCCATGGTAGTGCTGTGATTTTATAACAAACGTATTATGGGTAATAAATTAAAGGTTCAATGTTGCCTTAACATTAAGTTTGAGGGACAAAGTAAGAAGTTATGTATAGGTAGTAGAAAGGGCTAAGGACTATTAAGTACCATACCCGCAATGAATAAAGAGAGTTGATAGATGACTGATTTCACTGTTCCCCCCTATTCCTCCTCCAACCCCCCATCCCCCCCCATTACCACCACCATTTCCCTCCCCTGTGGACCAGGGACAGTTGGACTGTCCGGGCCTGCGCATTCACCTCCCCTCCTTATATCTCCATACCAGGACTGATGTGGGCATGTGGCTCTGTCTGCTGGTGCTCTGAGTAGCCGAGCCACCCATTTTGAGAGAATAGGTTAGGTTGGGAGGTCTTGAGAAATGGGGATCAAAAGGCTGAACCCAATTTTTGGTTCATTGTGTATTGTATGTGTATGTGTTTTTATGTATTTTTGATTGTTTCTTTTCTATAACAAATCAACTGTCGCAGGGAGAAATTATCCAAACGTTTACTTGGCAGATGATGGCCGAGGGTAAGGTGGCTCTAAAAAAGGTAGAGGTTGGATTAAGAAACAAACTGAGATCGGTTGCCCACTATCACTACGAACCCAAACTCCACAACAAACATGACATATAGGATCGGCACTCTGAGTGTAAAGAGGTTAAACTCACCGGTAAAAAAGGAGACGGGCCATTGAAGAGATAAAAAAGATGAAAAACGATGTAATGTTTATACAGGAAATGCATTTTAAAAGAGATAAAGAACCAAGAATGATCAATAAGAGATAAGAAAAACGGGGTGGGAATTCTGCTTAGCAAAAATTTTATGCTGCAGGATATCACTACGAAGAAAGATATAGAAGGTAGATATATAATGATACAACAGGAACAAGGGGGAGCAAGGGATTAATGAAACAGTCCAGCAAGGTAAAAGAAAACGTTAGCACATCCAACCCTCCAAGCAATAGGGGGCTGGGAACAATGGAGGGGGAATAATAAGTGGTGAATACAACTATACTTACACGGCCAAGTGTAAGTACATGGAACACACGAGGTATATATATAATGATGAAAGGGAAGACAAAGGAGAAGAAGGTTACCTTAGCAAATATATATGACCCTAACATGTGATATCATTGCTATCATCTGCCTTGCTATACTTATGAATGATAATACAGACAAGTACTTTCTTCCATTCTATTAATGCTAAGAAGTATGTTATTCTTTAATTTAGGGGGGGGGGGATTACAAATAGAGCACAACTTTTGGGATGAAACAAAACCGTAACAATGCCCAAACTGAACTAGTTAACATAGATTCAGTTTGTTATTATTAAATGTTGTCTTTCTATAAAAGGTCGGAAGAATTCATTTCAAACCTGTGCACTCGTACATGAAAGTAAGATAGAAAATTAATAAAGCAAACTGCAGCTAAATGTATAATTATGCCTTTGATTCGTAATTTTAAGTGTGCCTTAATTACACATGCTAATAAACACAGGGAACATTTTTCCTTCAAAATGGAATGCATAGAAACTAATTTAATAGAAAGGGGTAGAGGAAATTAAATGATATATCTTAGAAAATTAAAGCTCAGAATTTTTTTTACTTCACTTTTCTGGATTCATGTTATTACCCTTTTTTTTTGTATATTATGTGATAAAATAAGGTGCATGCAACCATTTTAATTAATGGTGCCAATCATTACATATAATCTTCCAGTCATTTATATGCTAAGCAGCACTACTTGCCTGAAAAACAAGAGCCTGAAAATGACGGGACCCAAAACACAGAGGCCCCATATACATACAGTATGTTCTCTAACGCACTGTATTATAATATATGGTACAGCTTATGCTGTGACTATACATGTATTCACAGGCATACACCTTTATATATACCTTTATATCTTCACTACTGGATGAAGGCCTACCCCAAGTATCTTCCAGGTCAGGTATTGTAGTTGCAAACCTTTCTTCTCCACGTTGCTATAACAAATACATTTTAATTCATCCTGCCATCTAACTTTTGGTTGTTGTCTTGGTCTTTTCATTGCAATTGGAATTCAGATGAGTAACATCTTTGTCCAACAATGATAATTTCTTCTTGCGATATTTACGACCTACTGCCATTTTAATTTCCTCACTCTTGTGATGTTGTCACAGGCTATTGTTTGGTTTTAAACGCATTCATTCTTTGTCCTGTCTCTTTGAGTTATACCCAGTGTACATCTCTCCATACGTATTTGAGTTGTCTGACGCTTCTAAGTTACCTTTATATTTAGGGTCCAAGTTTTACAGCCATACGTGAGCAAGCACAGAATACACTAGTCTAAAAGTGTCCTTGTGTCACAGTGGAAGATTCCATTGAAAAATTGTCTTGTTTCTTCAAAATACACTCCATTATATCTTAATTTTCCTTTTGATTTCTTTCAAAATGTTCCTATCCATTGTTACTTGCTGGACAAGGTTGACAATATCCAAATACAACTCAAGTCACTTAACCTAACGCAACTCATTTCCCAACCCACACAGACAAACCTGAAATCTCACAACCATTCCTTGCTAGACTGGATTCTCTCCTCAAATCCCTGCAGAATCCAATCCTCTGGCATCCTTCCTGACATTTTGAGTACCTTGCAATAGTGTACTGTGTAAGGAAAATTAAACCACCCCAATCAAGCCCTAAAGTTCTCCTCACTAGAACATTTAGAAACTTTAACCCATAACAGTTTCTGGCTGACCTTACGGGGGCCAATCTTCCGTGGGTTACAACTGACCTTATAGCACTCTACCATTTCAGGGATGCCTTGTGCAAAAGCAACAAAGTAACTAGCATTACCAAGTATCTTAATCACTACAGATGCCTGCGGAATACTGTATGTGCACAAGTCAAACAAGACATGCAAAAGCACAATATTACTCTGACAATCTTCACCAGAATACATCAAACCCAGCTAACTTCTGGAAGGTTATCAACAATATATGCCAGCCTTCTAGCCATCAACAACCAAGTCATATCACTAAGGAGGATATTACTCTGACAAATTCCACTGACATTGCAAATGCATTCAATGATTACTTTGTGGGGTGTGCCAGTAACTTAATAGCGAAATGCAACCCAGACAACAAACATGAACCTCTTCTGAAAGTACCCCATGCTCTCCCAACACACAATTTTCAATTTGTCCCAGTATCCGAAGAGGAGATTACGCAAGTGCTCCTCAATTTAAAACTAAGCAGCCAATGTGGACCTGGCTAACTGCAATCTAAGTTCCTAAGACTTGGTGCTCATCCATTGCCAAACCAATTGCATCCATAGTCAACTCTATTCTGTCTGCAGGTTATAACCCTAAGACCTGGAAAACTGCCAGAGTTGTCCCAATCTTCAAAAGTGAGGACAAAAACGCTATCTCAATCTACAGGCCAATCTCTCTTCTCCCAATACTATCCAAAGTCATGGAAAATGTCTTCACTCCCAATTAAGCGATTACTATACCAGAAAAATTTCCCTAGTCAAAACCAATCAGGCTTTCGCCCCAAACACTCCCCGGTAACTACCCTGTTAAAGTTTGCAATGAAATCCAGTGTGGAATGGAACTGGTACAACTCACTGGTACAATATTCCTAGATTTTGCAAAGGCATTTGATACTGGTGATCATGTTATCTTGCTTAACAAACTCCAGTGCTCTGGAATAGGGAAGCATGCTTTAAACTGGTTTCATTCCTACCTATCAGGTAAATCCCAACATATGTCTATCTCAGGCTCTAGCTCCACCCACCTGTGGTGTCCCATAAGGTGCTGTTCTGGGGCTCCTACTCTCCTTAGTGTTCATCAGTGATCTTCCTACAGCTTTTAAGGGAGCTTCAATACACACTTACTGTATGCAGATGACACAATCTTATATGCACACAGCCCTAGCCTCTCTGACTTGAACACACACTTCAATCTGACTTTTTGAGACTTGAAAATTGGATTTCCCAAAACAAACTGTTTTTAAACACTGACAAGACTGTAACAATGGTATTTGGGACAAAGGCTACATTTTTAAAGCTTCCAATGACTGAGTTCCAGATCAGAACCAACGCTAATACGACCCTAACTCCTGTTACTAGTTTTAATACTTGGGCATATGATTTGACTCCCATTTAACATTTGGGATATACATTGATACCCTGACATCAAAAATATATGCCAAACTAGGTGTACTTTCCAGAAACAAATCCTCCCTAAGTCTGCTCGTCAGAAAGCATAACGCACAGCAGATGCTAATGAATTATCGACTATGGGGACATAGTATACGGCTCAGCACCCCAAACACACCTTAGAAAACGTGATACCCTCTACAATTCAATATGCCGTTTTGTTCTCAAATGCAACTAAAACACACATCACTGTGAAATGTTCAAAGAACTAGATTAGTAATCACTAGGCACAAAGTTCATCTCTCCTGTCTTGCCTTCAAATACTTTCTGGGTAAGCTACTCATCAACCTGAACAAGCTCCTCACCCCTACCACATGCAGCACTTATCATATGATATCTGACTCCAAAAGACAGTTCATGAAGCCAAGGTTCAGCAAAGTATCTGGCTGCTCCTCCATCTCTTACCGTGCACCCCAAAACTGGAACAATCTACCGGAGACTCTCACAGCCATCACCAGTCTAAGTTCTTTCAAAACTAAAGCTGTCTCACATATTAATCTGGTCTGTAACTGTTACATATGCCTATAATATATATTATCTCTAAATGTGCATGCAATGTCTTGTATACAATGTATACCCTTTTCACTTATGTAAGTGTATTTGTAACCATGTATTATTTGTCATCTTAACTATGCCCAGAACATACTTGAAAACGAGAGGTAACTCTCAATGTATTACTTCCTGGTAAAACATTATGTAAATAAATATATTTGAATTCTTCTTGATTTATTTAATTTATTTTGGTCTTTGCAGAGTTGACACATTTGTTGAACATCATGTTCTTCTTTCTGAGATTCATGTGGAGGCCCACTTTCTTACTTGCTTCAGCAAGTTCTCCGATTTGTTTCTTGTGGTTTCTCTGGACTTCTGGCAGAAATAACAATATAATCTTCAAATTGGTTGGCACATGCCAGAACAGGAGCTTCATTTAGGCTTTTCTTTAATTTCAAGAAAGCCTCCCCGCAGGCTGGAATCCATTTTGCACCGAAAGGAGATGGGAATCCTGGCTTTCTGGCTGGGGTCTTCGGGACAGATCTTCAGCAAATTGTTCAGAGCTTTGGAGATGCAAGCATACCCTTCGACGAATCTCCAGTAATAGCCACAGAACCCCAGAGAGGAGTGGAGCTCCACCACATTCTCAGCATGAGGCCAGTTCACCACTGCTTCCACCTTGGTTGGGTCGGTTGCCACCCCTTCAGCAGATACGATAAGGCCCACATAAGTGACCAATGATCAGCAGAATTTGCATTTATCGAGGGACAGCTTCAAGCTTTCTTGATTCAATCGGTCCAGAACCTTCAGGAGACGTTCCTCGTGCTCCTCCAGCATCTGTTCAAACACAATAATGTCGTACAAATAGACCAGATGCTCTCGGGAGTTCAGGTCACCAAGGGTCCTTTCCATCCGTCGATGAAAGGTGACTGGGGATCCATATATGCCTTGGGGCATTCGGGTGACCTGATAGAACCCCAACAGGCAGATGAATGCTGTCTTCGGGGCTCATGGGAACCTGGTAGTACCCAGGTCCAACACGCTGACCCACTGACTGCCGGACAAGGCACCCAGGATCTCTTCAATCCGAGATTG
This sequence comes from Ascaphus truei, assembly GCF_040206685.1. NCBI lineage: Eukaryota > Metazoa > Chordata > Amphibia > Anura > Ascaphidae > Ascaphus > Ascaphus truei. The sequence goes on from NC_134484.1 coordinate 82,701,709, forward strand.
GGTATACTGATCTGGAATAGTCCGATGATTGATGGTCCTGTAGTCCACACACAGTCGCACGGAACCATTTTTCTTCTGCACCACCACGATGGGTGATGCGTATGGACTGAGGGATTCAGCTACAATGCCGGGGGTTTTCATGTCTCGTAGGATGTCACGGACGTCGTCCATGTCCCTCGGGGGTATACGCCGTGACCTTCTTCGAAAGTGGGTGGTATCACTCAACCGAATGGTGTGTTGGGCATTTTTAGTACATCCCACATCCATTTCACGGGTGGAGAATACTGCTACATCTGCCTTGCATGGAGGTGCTTCTTCCATTCAGCCAGTACGAGAGAGTCTCTGAAGTCAAACTGTAGCACGGAGTCGATATCCGGTATTGACACATCATTCACATGGGCCAAGGGTTTTTTTGTCCGTTACTGGGTATATTTGACCAAACTATTGTCCAAAATCAAACTGGACAGGGTGTAGGGAGATATTTTAGATCGACATAGCAAACCGGGGAGGAAACATGGATTTCCACTCTTTTATCTCTGGCACCACCTTCCATCCTCTTTTCCCGTCCTCTTCCAGAGCTGACTCCAATGAAAAGTACCTGTCATTCCCATCATCATTAGGGTAACTAACTGGCTGTGGCTATCATATTGCGCACTCCCCCAGGCAGAATCTTGGTCACTCCCCTCTCCAAACTGAAGAACCGTCCGCATCATTCTTGGATAGAAATCTGGTGACACTCTTCTATGAAGTCGGGATGAATCTTCATAGAAGACAAGGCCGATTACCCCGCTTCTTTCAGGAATGCCCAGACTAATGATTGTACCACATCAGCATTGGTTCCTAGAATAATTGGTGAATTTGGGTGTTCCCTGGGTTCGGGAAACACCAGTGCTTCCACCTCCATAGGGTGAGTCATGTTAGTGTTGAGTTGTAGTATGTCCATTTGCACCTTAATCACTCCATCTATGGGGTAATCCTGGATGCTGAGGCCCCATCATTTCATGGTTTCAGCTGATTCTAATGGCAGGTGCGGCAGGTGAAGATCATAGAAATACCAGTAAACGATGGTTACCTGAGACCCCGTGCCCAAGAATGCAGATGCATAAATCGCTTCAATCAGCACCCGGACTAGAGAGGTGGGCCCAATTCAACAGGAGAGGACAGCTCAGGGATTCTTCTGGGGGCTGGTGGCGGTCACGTCCTGCCCGCCGTTGGGCGACGTACTCTTAGGAAGGGTAGTAAAGGTCAGGGCTGCCGGCTTAGTGGCAACCGCAAAGGGGCAATCCCTACTTAGGTGGCCCTCTTCCCCGCACCCACAGCAGGGAATGCTTTTTGGGCCCAGACTGAAGAGAGGGGCCAGGCCTTTGGCCACCCGCCCCGGTGGTCGGGGGGTCGACCATGGATGCTCCGGAATCCTTACCTCAGCTGGCTCCTTTTTTACAATGTTTCCTCTGGCGGGGCTACTCGTATCCTGTTGGCGTTTGGGATCCTGGTTCTTATTAGGAGTGTGGATCCGCATGGCGACTTCTTAATCTTGCACTTGATCCATTAATTCATCCTATTTAGGGGGGTTCTCTGTGGAGAGAGTACATTTGAGCATAATGGCAATTGGGTGCACAGGCAACGATCCCCACAGCAACTGCTTGGTTCGATATCTGTCTTCCACTGACAACTCAATAACTTTTTTGGATACTAAAGTCCAAAGGTTTAGCTGTAAGTGCCAGACAAACGCCGACATATCTTTCTCATCCTCTTGTTTAGGAGCATGGAACCTGGCCAGTAGTTTGATGTCATCATCTTTAGAGCCGTAGGCTTTAGTTAATGCTGTAATCAGGTTGTGGGCGTCAGCCTTCACATACTTTTCGCAGTACAGCCTGACTATGTTGACCGCAGGGGGTCGCAAACATTCTACGATTCTATGTCTCTTCACAGCCTCAGAACAGGACCATTCATCTATTACTTGAAGAGTATGATCTTTCCACTCTCCAAACTCTTCCTCACCCAGCGGGTTGGGCAGCACCCCAGAAAAATCTTTTAGCTTGCGGTAGTGATGAGTCTGAGAAGATTTTGTCAGGGTGTCGGCTAGTTGCTGCAGTACCTCTGCTACTATGGGTTCTGTCACGGGACCACCCTGGGGATCGGGACTCCCCTGTTTTCTTGCGGGGACTAATCGGAGGTGATACGGAGCCATCCGTCTATGTATTTCCATACCCAATGCTAAAGCTAGCCCCCTCTGCCTTGATCATGGATTCAGGGTAAACGAGGTAGCATCCCCCATCTGAAGGTCCATAGAGGTTCACACTCTTGGGTCTAAATCACTACTGCTGGCAATTAGCACTGTATCCCAGACAGAATCCTGCTCTGATACTCGATCAAATCCCCGTACTTTAGTGACCCCCGGAGCTTGCATCGAGGCTAGGCATACATCATAGGAGAGAGTCAATTTTGGCACATGGCCAATGCTACCACGCAGCTGGGGGGTGCCATGCCTGTCAGCACCAACTTTCAGACCTTATGCTCCTGTTCCATTCTGCACCATTGTACTATCATCCAGCCCTTGAGAGAAGGGTACTGTGCACGTGACGTCATCAGCTGGCGAACGATGCGCTCGAGTCACGCAACCGGAAGTGCGTGTAGCGGGGTGCGAACCAGGGAGCACGGCAAGTGTCGGGGACTATACTGTGGGAGCCTACCGTCAGTTCTTACCTATACTACTGCCCTGAATGGTGTTGGATCACAGAGGGGTCCATGAATGGTGCTCCAGAGGATGTTTTCTGCTGCCACTTCTATCTGCGTTTTCCAGTCCCAGCGTGCGGTAACCCCATCATACCTCATTGATTGCTTGTTTAGTTCATATTGATGTACGCATAACCTTTAATTTTTTAATATATATTTGAATTTTCATACTTCTCTATTTTGCGTTGTGCGCTGTGTTTTTGTATCACTTTCGGACCTTCTGCCTGGACGGCAGTGACATATTTGGATAGTTTTATATGTAATTTCATTTTTCTTTTTTTTCTGCACCCCAAGTTGAATCTCAGCAGCGCCTCCAACTGTAACACCCTCCCCCCCTCTCCTTACGGGAGAATTAGTGTGTTACGGGTGTTCTCATGCTAACCTGTCAGCACCTCCACCCATGAGGATTCCAGCGTTTGCATGATGTCTCCTCACAGGACCATGTAGTGTAATAACCCAACCACACAGCAGTAATAACAGTATTCTTTACTGGCAGGACCAATCCTGATGCAGATACAGCAATACACAATAACAGTAACAATAATCCCCCTTTCCCCGAGGGCCCCATTGTGCCCGATCCCTTGGGCACTGGCGTACCGAAGTGTCCCACAAGAGATCCCTTCCCAAATGTATATGTGAGGGCAGCGCTACCCTCCCTGGTGTATAATGGTGCACGTTGGTACCTTCCTAGTTATAGCAGGATAACCAAAGGATCTGAATAAGCACAACAGAAGCCACACATGTGGTCCCATGTAGCAGGGCCTCCAAACTAGTCCCTTCTCGCCTTACTTCCGGCAGCCATAGTGTAGTATCTCCAGTCCTGAGGAATCCTCCTCTGCAGACCATCTGTTCCGCTGAACTACAGGGGCAATCCTGATGTTGGGCCATCCCTAACACACACAAACTAGGGTGGCTCAGGGCCAAGCTTGGGCCTATGGGGGTTCCTGGCCTAGTTCCAGCCTTACTGGTTACCCAAACACAACCTTCTCCACCAAGGTCTCCAACAGATCTGCCATGCAGTCCCCTGTACCAGAGGATATCCTGTCCTCTCCCCCTTGTCCTTAGGAGCACAAATATGGCTGCCATGCCTCCGCATGTACAGTAAGTCTGAAGAACTGCATCGGATCCCCCTGGAGGTGCGGTGGACTACCCTGCTACATATATCTTTTTTATATAGTGCCATTAATGTACATAGTGCTTCATAGCAATAATACACCTGACATAATAATATAAATAACAAATACAAATAACACTAAATAGAATAAGAGCTTCAGATATAAAAAAAAAATAGGAAAAGGAGTTCCTGCCCCGAAGAGCTACCAATTTTAGTGGTAAGTAGGAAGAATGTTAGCAAACGAGACGCTGAAAGTACAATAGGAGAAGTAAGAGGAAATTCATTATAGAATTTTGTTACAGATACCAAGAGTGTGGAGAATGGTAAGGAGAAGAGGGTGATCCACAATATCAAAGGCTGCAGAGAGGTCGAGAAATATGAGCAGAGTGTAGTGACCTTTGTCTTTTGCAGCATAGAGGTCATTCATAATTTTGGTGAGGGCTGTTTCAGTGCGGAAGCCAGATTTCAGAGGATCTAGGAAAGAATAGGAGGTGAGAAAATGGAGCAAGCAAGGGAGAAGGAGTTCAAGAAATTAAGAGGCAAAAGGAAGGAGGGAGACAGGACGATTGTTAGAGAGACAGGTAGGGTCAAGCTTGCTGTTTTTGAGTAATGGTATAACTGTTGCATGTTTGAAGTAGGAGGGAGAGGTACCAAAGTAGAAGAAGATGTTAAAAATGTGTGCGAACATGCTGCAGGGATTAGAGTAGGAGCAAGAAGTTTTAGGAGATGGGAGGAAATGGGGTCAAGAAGGCAAATGGTAAAGGGAGAAGAGGAGATCAGCAGCAATACAACCTCCTCTATGATAGCAGAAAAGAGTTGAAGTGGGCAGGAGGAGAGTTAGGAAGAGGTGTAGTATGGGATGAGGATACAGAGAGGATGTCTTGACATATGGAATGCACCTTTTTCTGGAAATAGTCAGCAAAGTCCTGAGGGAAAATGGAGGAAGAAAAACAGGTAACAGACAGTGATTTGTGTAGGGAGTCAAATATAGAGAAGAGTCGGCATTTGTTAGACATGTGCATGTTGATTAGTGAAGAAAAGTAGGTTTGTTTAGCCTGGGAGAGGGCAGAGTTGAAACAGGATAGGATACATTTGTAGTGAAGTAAGTCTGCAAGAGTGACATTTCCTCCAGGGGCATTTAGAGGAACGAGTGTAGGAATGCAGCACGTGTGTGTGGCAATTTAGCCAGGGTTTGGGGTTAGAAGGGTGAGAATTGGAGAGAGAAAGAGGGGTATGTAGATCAAGAAAGGAGGATAGGATAGAGTTGTTGTTCCTGACCAGGTTTCCAGAGTCTGGAGCAAAGCAGATAGAGGAGAGGAAGGAGCACAAAGTGAAATCAAAAGCTGGTCGGTTAATGGAGAGCAAATGTCTCTGCAGCATCGAGGGGTAGATGGAGGAGGAGCAGGGAAGAATTCAGAGAGAGAAAATGCAATAAGATGAGATTAGGGTCAGAGAGAGGAAAGGGGGAAATGGAGAAATCAGAGAGAGAAAAGTTTTTTGTGAAAACCAGGTCTAGATTGTTACCATCCTTGTTGGTACTGGCAGCGGTCCAATGGTGAAGGCCAAAAGAAAAGGTTAGAGAGAGAAAGCAGAAATCCCAAGGGACAGAGAGGTCATCAATATGCAGTTGAAGTCCCCAGGGAGAAGAACGGGGGAGTCTGAGGAGAGAAAGAAGGAGAGCCAGGATTCAAAGCGTGAAAGAAAGGCAGAAGGGGGATGAGTAGAGGTTTGTGGGTGATAGATGACCACCAATTAGACAGGGACAGGAGAAAAATAGTGGACAGTGTGAGCCTCAAAGGAGGGAAAAGAAAGAGAGGGAGGAAGGGTTCGGAAACAGCATCTAGAGGAGAGGAGGAACCCCACCTCCACCTCTGCCATCAGGACACAGAGGAAGGTCACCATAAGAGAGGACAGCTTCCAGTGCAGAGTCAGACTGAGTAAGCCAAGTCTAAGTTATAGCAAGAGGAGAAGAGTGTGAGAGAAAAAGAAGTTGTGTACAGAGAGGAACTTGTTCCAAAGGGCACAGGGGAAGATTGAGGGAGGATGACAGGGGATGGGTATGAGGTTAAAGAGGTTTACTCCACAAGTAAGGGAAGCTGCATGTGAGAGGCAAGGATGAGAGAATGTAGAAATAAGACAGGGACCCGGATTGGGAGAGATATCACAAGAAGCAAGGAGGAGAAGCATGGAAAGAGAGAGAATGTTTTGTGTCAGAGGACGCAGATAGGAAATTAGTTCATGTGAAAAGAGAAGTGGAGAAGAGAAGGAGAGATGGAGATGTATGAATAGAGTTAGAGGAATAATGAGGTTGGTATAAAGAAATGTGTAGTTTGAAAATAAGTGAGGTCAGAGCAAATATAATTAGCTGAGACATGGCAGTGGTAGTAGTGGTAGTGGTACAGTAGTTTAGTGTTGAAAGGTGAGTGAGGACTGGGCAATGAAAATTATGTTAGGATAAGGATAGAATAGAAGTTGAAAGAAATTAAATATACAAATGGAGGTGTTATAGAGCAGGTGTGCGCAAACTTTTCCCTTTGCACCCCTGCCTGCTCTCCTCATGGCTCGTGCCCACCTCCTTCCTTGTCGTTGGCATCAAATAACGCCACAGGGTCACGTGATGTCACATTGACATCACGTTTTGACATCACGTTGCCACGGCAATGTGACATCACATGACCCTGCGACATCAAATTGCCATGGCGCCACGTCGCCAAAGGCTGCAGAGGCCTCATGAGATAATTTAAATGCCGTGGGGAAGAGCGCGTGGCCTCTGCAACACTGCACTCCCCCTCAAAAATATTGTGCTCCCCACGTTATGCACCCCTGCTCTAGAGTGAAGAGAGCTGCACATTCGTAAGTCTGCAACAGAAAATCTCCTCCCTTCCTGCACAGTTCAAATTCAGTATCCAGTCAATAGGTGTTCTGTTGTCCACTTGTTCCACTCCTGTTAAACTCCACACTATGTGCCACTTAAAATAGGCCACTTTAAAGATGGGCTGCTTTATATGTAGGCTGCTTCCCCTTCAGCAGGGTGCTCCCCGAGTCTGTCCTTAGCTAAAGAGTGCATAAAGTGTTTGTACTGTATACTATACTGTATATGATACATACAAATGCAGTATATTTTTTGCTCATTTTACGCACCATTAAACTGCAGCTGAACAGAGTCTGACCATGGCCCAATTGCGGTTTCCCCATGGCCAAAATGTCAGTACACTATTTTCCCATATGGATTAACACAGCGGGGGCTCCTGATTCTGAATGGAACTCCCGCTGCTTTAATCCCACTGGGCCGCACCAGTCTGGAAGGGATGTGCAGTAAGGGCAGAGAGAAGCTTTCCCTTTCTCTCTCTGTCTACCCACACAGCTCTTTAACATGTTAAATTCAATTTGTATTTGTAGTACATATACTGTAGTAGGATTGAAGCAGGGGGTCTCCGAACTTAAACTGCATTACTTTCAGGTACGAAGAATCCCTGCTTCCTGAGGTACAGGCCTCCATATAGGGTGCCGGTATCTACTGCTAGTTTAAATGTCCCGGTCACGTGAATGGGACATTTAAACTTGCAGGAGATACCGGCATTCCATACTAAGGCCTGTACTTCAGGAAGCAGGGGGCTCTGGACCTGAAAATAATGAGGTTCAGCTCTAGAGACTTCCTGCTTCAAGCCTACTGTATGTAGTACAAATAACATTTTAAGTTACATTTTAAATAGATTTGCGGGGAGGGACAGAGAGAGTGACCGCTTCTTTCTGTTCTCTCTGCACAGCTATTCCAGACTGGTAGTGGCCCAATAGGATAAACATCCAGAAGCATGCCCTTATCCTTATGTGAAATTCCCCCTGAACTGGGTCGTGATGCGCTTGGTCGCGATAATGGCCGCACTTGGGCTGTGATCCACCCACTCAAGTGATCCATAGGGTGAAGATAAATTGTCCTACATCTGTATATATTGTATTATAATGTACAGTACTGTGTACAGTATATACAGTACACAACTGTACATATATATGTACAGTGTTCTGTATAATCAATGTTGTATTCATTTTTTTATTATATTGAAAGTAATACAGTCTATTGTTGTCACATTATACTACATGTTTGTACTTTATGAAACTTATAATTTTATTTATAAAAAGTTTATTTATAAAATGTTTTACCAGGAAGTAATACATTGAAAGTTACCTCTCATTTTCAAGTATGTCCTGGTCACAGAGTGATGATGACAGATTTATGGTTACAAATACATGGGTACATTAGGTGAACAGGGTTATACAGTACATTATATATAAAGACATTGCATTACACTAGGTGAACAGGGTTATTCATTAAATACAGTATGAAGACATTGTATGAACAGTTAAAGATAAAAAAAAGTTATATGTGTATGTAACAGTTACAGACCACATTAAAATGTGAGACAGCTTTAGTTTTGAAAGAACTTAGACTAGTGGTAGTTTTGAGAGTCTCAGATAGGTTGTTAAAGTTGTGAGGTGCACGGTAAGAGAAGGAGCAGTGGCCGGATACTTTGTTGAACCTGGGAATATGAAATGTCCCTTGGTGTCAGATCTGAGGTGACAAGTACTGTGTGTGGTAGGGGCGAGGAGCTTGTTCAGATACGGGGGTAGCTTGCCCAAGAAGTATTTGAAGGCAACGAAAGAGAGATTAACTTTTCACTTAGACTCAAGTGATGGCTGATCTAGTTCTTTGAGCATTCCGCAGTGATGTTTGTTGTAGTTACATTGGAGGACAAAGTGGCATATTGAATTGTAGAGGATGACTAGTTGAGTTTGAGGTGCCGTACCAAATACTGCTGCGGCCAGCTTCAGTCTAACATTTACCCGTTTCTTCCCGTGCCTTCCTTCCCCTCCCCTCGCGACCCCCTGGCTGCTCCGCCTCTGCTTCTCCGGGTCCGGGGGCAGCACACACACATCCCCCCAATTACCCTGCCACCCCTTCAACCACCTTCCGGGAACTCTGGCACGCGCGCCACACGCGCACGCACCCTGGCACGCGTGACCGCACACCAGTGACGCGCGGCACGCGTTGGGGGAAAAAAACTCCTGCACACGGTTTTAAATTACTCGCGGTGGCGGCCGCTTAAATCTCAGGGCGGCCGCCACTGTACTATGTCCCCATAGTCTATAATTGGCATTTAGCATCTGCTGTGCAATGTGCTTTCTGACAGTGGGCTAATTATAATTATAATTATAATGGATAATTGATAACAAAAAAATACTTATGAACAGAAAATATATTATGTGAATTCACACAATCAGGGTGATAAAGGCTTTTGAAATCAACAAAGCAAGTCTGTTTAGTGGACAGCAATTAGTCATGTATTCATAGCTTTTAATAAATAGATAATGACAAATTATGAGGCACAATTTGCTCAGCAAACCAGTATCATTAAAGCATACGTTTTTCGTGTATTTCTTTTATCTCTCGCCAGAATACTGGACAAGAAATATTTCCAGGATGTTATCATCGCCAAGGCTTCAGCACCCTACTGTATATTGCGATTTTTCCCATTTGGTCCACATTTGTTTCAGTGTGACAATTACATTGAAAACTGTAGCCAAATGCTTAACAAAACATGTTTGTACTTTAATAATTACATTAACTACCTTACAAAGTGTTACCTGTCATTGTTCAAAGAAATGACATGTCCTAGGGAATGGGATTGTGTTGTAAATATTTAACCCCCTCCAAAAATATATTATGAAATGTCTGTGCAGTTTATTTTAAATGTGCACTTTAAAAAAAAAAATCTCTATCTGTTTTTTTGGGGGGTGAGGGGGAGGGGTTTGTATTCATAACCCAGTATCCATAATAATTCAATAAACACACATATTTGTTCTTGGGTGCGTGTGTGCCATGCATGCACCCAAGTTTAAGAGGCCCAAACTACAATTTGGTATCTCATGAGAAAGGAACATAAGGGACAAAACTAGTTTTGTAAGGGTGTGGGGTTAGCAGTGCAATGAAACACAGAACAAAAGATAAATCCACAGTTGAATTAAAACAAAACAAATAGCCGTCTCGGCAAGCTGGAAGGAGCCTCATTCAGAACTCTGTAGCTGCTTCACGTACAGTACAATTCTTTCTCTTATACTGTACTCCTCTGAACATCTATATTGCATGCACGGTATGAAATGACTGTAATGTATATATATATATATATATATATATATATATATATATATATATATATATATATATATATACTGTATACAGTACAACCAATGCTTTCCCAGGTAAGAAAGCAAAGAAGCAGCACTCAGATATATATAAGGCATAGACTGTATTGAAAAAGATACATCAGCACATATTCAAACCGACGTTTTGGATGTTTTCCCTGAATGCGCATTTCCCTGCATTTTACATTTGTTCCGATTTCCAAGATGGCCGCCTGTAAGAGACGTGTTCAGAGGTACGCAATGGAGACTGTTTTAAGGTGAAATTAAAATAAGGCTTTATTGCGCCTGTTGCTTTAAACACAGCAAACATGTAAATCAGCAAACAAAATCCGCTCCACTCTGGACTATATATACACTTGTGATCCAGTTCTCTTTAACTGCGTGGTTAGCCCAGCGATTCACCAGCCCAAATCATAGAGACATTTCTATATATAGATAGACATAGATAATAGTCTTATAAGAAAAGTCTTATCTGTTAGCTGGGTTGCAGTAGGGGAAGCTTCTCTGCTCTCTTGGACTTGCACCCTTGTGTGCTAAGGCAATGTCAGGCTCCAGGTTTAGAATCTTGTCCCCTTTCTCTTGTTGTCAGCTTGCCGCTCAAGACATCTGTCCTTCCTTGGTTCAGCCCAGTTGTCGACTAAGGAATCTCCCTTCCTGTCTCAGAGGCAGGCTTTTTCTACCACCTGTAAACAGCCAGGTGGTGTTAGTTAATTGCCTACCAGCAGTTAAACACCACTCTGCTGGATTAGAGGCACATTTGTGAACAGGGATAAGTCCCCTGATACATACCTCCTCTGTTTGTGGGAAGATTGGGCTTGCCACGGCCAAAGCCCATCCTTCCACTCTCATTCGAGATCTTTCTGTGACTTGAATGAGAGATGATGGAGGAAGAGAACCCTCAGTCCTGCTGGGATTGGAGCCCTTTCTACAGTTTATTTTTGTCTCCTCCTGAAGTTACTTGAGATGAGCACTCCTCAGTCAAATGAGGAAGACTTTTTCCAAGTAAAGTCTTTTTACCGAGTGCGAGGTCATGATATTTCCGTTGCGTCGGGCACTCCTCTTTTGTAGACAAACTGTATGGCAACAGTTGTAGAGCAGTTAGGACTAGCCCTTAGAGTTTTCCGCTCTTGAAGCTGTCTTTCTGCACCTCCTCCACACAACGGAGTCGCCAGTTCAGCTTCTTTGGGATTGAGTTGACTTCCACCTCCGTTTCCAGAGAACGTCCTATCTTCTCAGCTTCACCAGCTATAGATTTTTCTGGTTTTGATTCGGCACGTATACCTTGTTGGGATGCCTATTGGGCTGCTGAAGGTTTCGCTAGTGCTTACTTAGGTTGTTTAGACTTTGCAACCTTGTTTTTTAGGTGAGCATTGTTCCCAGCTCGCACTGTACCCTTTTTTCTTTGTTTTTTTTGTGGCTGTGGGATACTGACGCTTTGTCAGGGTCAATACGTGTCCTTGTAGTACTGCAATCTCATCAGCGAGAGATCCCTGTTTTTTGAGTGCGTCTTGCAAGTCTCTTCTCAGGGAATTTATCTGCGCACTTTGCTTTCTCTGTTTGTATCAGTGTCTCTTTCATATTCTGGAGCTCTGCAATTTTTGTCTTCAAGGTTGCCGCTGCGTCTGTTTTCTCCTTGGTGTACTGACTCAAGGGAATGGAACAGTCTCTCTGTCTCTCCAGCTCTTGCTCCAGTTTCTGGGCCTTCTCCCGCTCCCTCTCATACAGAGTCACCTGGTATCGAAGCTCCGCCTCCAATGATGCTCTGATGTCATGCAGCGTGGCCGTTAGCTCCTCAAACTGCTCTGTGGGGACGTACTGGGTATTGAGACGTTCCTGCAGCGCTTGTACCTCTTTAGTAGCCTGCAGATTTTCCTCCTGCCGAGTTTTCTGGTTCTCCTCGGCATACTGGAGGTGCGTACGCAGACCTTGCAGTTGGTTCTGCAGTCGGTGCTCTGCTTCAAACTTTTCATCTTCCAAAAGTTTATTTATTTCTTTAAGCTCATGCAGCTTTTCATTCTTTCCCTTGACATGGTCCGTCAACTCAGAATTTTCTTTTTTTAATCTTAAATTTTCTCTTGTTTCTGTCTCTGTACTATTCAGGGTCTCCTTGCAGTCCATCTTCCATTTTTGCACATTTGCATGGAGGCCGGATGTCTCCTGGCGTGAGACTTCCATCTCCAGGTTGAGGGTCTGAAGCTCCTTCTGAGAGACTTTGAGATTTAAATTAAGATGGAGGATAGTTTTCTTTGAAATGTCCAGCTCCTCAGAGAGACTGTGAAGTTCCTTTCTGGAGACTTCCAGTTTTATGTGGCCGCTGTTGATCTCATGCTGTGAGGCATCCAGTGCTGCGCGAAGATTGTGAACATCTTGCTGAAAGACTGTAGTCTCCTTCAGTGCCTCCTCAAACTTCCGCTTCAGCTTAGCCATCATTTTATCAGATTGGCTAAGCTTTTCCTCCATGGTGGCATTATTAGTATTTGCAGCATTTAGCTGGACTTGAGATCGTCCAATTCTGTTCCAGATTCAGAGTACATTGCGAGCACCGTCTTCAGTAGTTCAGCATTATCTTCCCTCTCAAGTTTCAATTGTTCCCAGAGCAGATCACAGTCACGCCTGGCAATTTTCAGGGCATCTTCAGGGCTGGTAAAGGGATCGTCACTCACTGGTTCCGGCTCCGCTTCCCTGGGATGGTTGATTGAGGGTTCCTCACTGTTGGCACCGGACAGACACTTCTTTGGGTTACCCGATTTCTGCCTTGGGCCCTCTGGATATTCGGTCATCCGCATGACGAATCCTCCATTTTCTCTAGGCTGCAGGGCATCTCGGTCCCCCTTTTTCTCCGCGGGATCTGCGGACATGTCTGTTCCTTCCACGGTACGTGAAGAACCGCTTTTCTTTTTCTTTTTTCGCCTTTTTGTTTTGGATGACTCCGTCCCCTCAGGGATACTGGGGTCTCCATCTTCATTTGAATTTTTAGCAGCTTCACTGGATACACCATGCTTTTCTTGCAACTGTATTATTTGACGGAAATATTCGGTGATCCGCTGCTCCTGCTCTTTCTCCTGCCGATCATATTTGTCATCATAGGGAGCGGTCTTTTCGGTTCGTACCGAGTTCAGGTACCCCCACCATTCTTGGGGTGTTTTGTGGGTGTGACTCGGTTTGGGTTCCTCGTAAGAGATATCTTCCTCCTCATCGGACTGTGAAGGGCCACTCTTCCGTGGGGTAGGGTTCATTACAGGAACGCCGCATCTTGTCCTCCATTTTGGGGATATCAGGTGTTTTTTTCTTCCTGACCTCTGGAGGCGCAATTGCAGCTTTTGCCAGTGTATTTCCTAGAACCCCAGCTTGTGATAGTCCTACCGGTGGGCATATTTTGCTTGAAGAGGTCGTAGCTCTCACAGGCATCTCCGTAGACTTTTTCTTTCCTTTAGTAAGTTTTAAAACATCAGCAGTCTGTGCATGAATTCTTTCTCATTAGGTATACTGGATGTGCAGTTGCTAAGTAAAAACTTCTATTTGCTTTACACCATTTACTTGCTAGGTGCCATCCCTTCGCTTCAGCAAAATAATGTGGTTTCCTGCATGAGTTCAGTAATTTTCAGTCTCATCTTTGGGTATTATGGCATTCACTCTTCACACTTTGGGTTCCTGTTTTATTCCCAAGATACATAGACAGACTTTACTTGCAGAAAAAAATATATTCTTTGCAGTAGAATATTTCTTTCACTCCTGGCAGGGCGACTCAACACTCAGCAATTGGCTTTGGGTTACCTTTTACACAGTTCAGCAATCCCTTTTTTTACCCGGTAGGGCAATTTTACACTCAGCACTTGTTTGCAGAAAATTCCCCTGCTTCAGAACAGTCTTGCATTAATTTTCACACTTTTCTGCATATACTCCATTCACAGCTGGTAGTCCTATGCTGTGTGGAAGCCTTTACTTGCAGAATCAGTACCGCTCATGGGTCACCATCTGTATTCACTGCTTCAGCACAATTTTTTTTTTTTTTAAGAAAACAATAAACAAAGCCTAGCTTCTCTGGAGCGCTAAACTCACTTCTTGAACCCTGACTACGGCTGAAAGGCAAAGCCCCTTTTCCAACAACCATATTACACATTATTGTGATAGGCAAGTAAGATTTACCTGCTTCAGCACCGTCTCTCCTCTTGGGATCGGGGAAAAGAGTCCATCTGTGGTTTTGTGGCTTTCTTCAGTGCAGTGTAGATTTCCTGTCTGAATGTGTATCCCTTTAATTCTGATCTCTGCTGCAGGTGAATATTTGTTTCTGTGCTCAGGCTGTTTGTAACACTGTATGCAGGCAAAAGCACAAAAAAATTCACAGGCAATCTCTGGGGCCCCTTTTAACTTCAAGGGCCACCTCTCATCCCTCTTCTGACACCATATGTAAGAGACGTGTTCAGAGGTACGCAATGGAGACTGTTTTAAGGCGAAATTAAAATAAGGCTTTATTCCGTCTGTTGCTTTAAACACAGCAAACATGTAAATCAGCAAACAAAATCCGCTCCACTCTGGACTATATATACACTTGTGATCCAGTTCTCTTTAACTGCGTGGTTAGCCCAGCGATTCACCAGCCCAAATCATAGAGACATTTGTATATGTAGATAGACATAGATAATAGTCTTATAAGAAAAGTATTATCTGTTAGCTGGGTTGCTGTAGGGGAAGCTTCTCTGCTCTCTTGAATCCGCACCCTTGTGTGCTAAGGCAATGTCAGGCTCCAGGATTAGAATCTTGTCCCCTTTGTCTTGTTGTCAGCTTGCTGCTCAAGACATCTGTCCTTCCTTGGTTCAGCCCAGTTGTGGACTAAGGAATCTCCCTTCCTGTCTCAGAGGCAGGCTTTTTCTAACACCTGTAATTAGCCTGGTGGTGTTAGTTAATTGCCTACCAGCAGTTAACCACCACACTGTTGGATTAGAGGCACATTTGTGAACAGGGATAAGTCCCCTGTTACACTGCCGCATGTCAGCGCTGCTGAAAGATGATGTGGACTTCTCTGTTTGGTTAATTAGTTGATCCCTAATTGTGTGCACAGGGCGGCTTGTGGGTATAAATGTCCTCTTGGTGCCATTGTCCTCTAGCACTTCGCTGAGGAAGGTCCTTACAGGACCGAAAAAGCATAGACTGTATTGAAAAGATACATCTGCACATATTCAAACCGATGTTTCGGTCCAGTAAGGACCTTCCTCAGGGAAGTTCAAGTTGAATATTCACTTGTGTCTCATTTTTTTCCCCATCAATCGAAGGGAAGTTATATAGAGACCTTTTACTCTATGTTTCATAGTGAACTTCAAGAATTATGCAAGGATCAACGCTCTAAACCTTTAAAGAAAAATCTCTCCTGCGGCGAAATAATAGCTATTGAACAACTACAGAATAATTCTGAATTGGTTATTCGCCAGGCAGATAAAGGAGGCGTATAGTGCTTCAATATAGGTTAGCCTATATTGGTGAAGCACACCGCCTCCTTTCAGATGAGACTTCGTATGTTCAAATACGATCTGACCCCACTATTGTATTCCAAGCCGAACTTATGGCAATACTTAAAGAAGCCCAGACCAACGGTATTCTTACAGACACTGAATTTAAATTTTTATATATCACATTTCCCCGGGTTCCTATTGTTTATCATTTGCCCAAGGTTCACAAGTCCCTCACTTCTCCCCCTGGCAGACATTGAACTTGTCCCAATATGTTGATTATTATCTTCAGACCCATGTATTAACTTTGAGGTCACATATTAGGGACAGTTTGCTTGTCATCGATTCTGTCTCGGACATTCAGTTGAAACCATCATATATTTGGGCCACTTGTGACATTTCGTCTCTCTATACTTGTATAGAACATGCTAGAGGTCTGTCAGCGGTAGAATATTTTCTATGTGGTGATGGTGGATTATCTGAAATACAAAATAAATTTATTCTTTCTATTATTGAATTTATTTTAATGCACAATTATTTTTTATTTCAGTCACAATATTATTTACAGGTCTATTGAATGGCCATGGGGTCGAGGTTTGCGCCGACCTGTGGCGGCCGACCTGAGTCTAAGTTGGCTAGATCTGCGGCTCTCAGATTATCCCAGTTAGGAGTGGTTTTCTGTTTGTTTCGCCCGGAGTGAACTGCGTTATTTTAGCGCTCGTGATATTAGCATTTTATTCTCGCCGTCTGCAATACTGCAATGCCGTGTAAAAACTCAGGGGGGCGTTTGCGAGCTGTTGTCTTGGAAGTCTAATACCTTCGCGGTTCAACCTACGTCAGTACACAGTCTGTGTGTGCGCACGCAGTAATTGTAAATTTGCATATTTAAAGTATACATGCATTTGCAGTGCTGTACTGCTATACAGTATGTCTCATTGAAAATTGTTGAAACGCATAGGCATGTACAGTACTTTAACAGTGTCACATTTCGGCATATACAGCGCTCTCCCCTCGCTCAGGATAATTAACTGCACTGCAGGGAATTTCAACTTCTTATTTTCTCTACAATGCAGTACATCTCTACCACCCCATTCCTTTGAATGTGTGTCTGGTTTCAATCACATTCCTGCTTGACAGCAGGTGATTACTATGCATGCGCCTGTTACTTCCCCCACCACTGCTTGCTTGCTTGCTTGAGTGAATGGCCAAAAACATTTTTTACATTTTTTTATTATTGTAATTTTTTTTTTCTCCACAAGCCTGCAAAAACCATATACTGTATTACGATATTCAATCTGTGCTGTAGCTTTTGACTGCGACCCTGTGCGTTGACTGCACATGGTTGATTTGTGTGCTTTTTACGTACTGTATTTGGGGGTGAATGATTATTATGAACTGTCTTTTGAAATTAAAGTATGTCTTTATCTTTGAACTTCATGCAGCTGTACCCTGTAGCCCCCTCCCCTATCAACACACACATGGCTAGCTCAAGGATTTGAAATTCCACAGAGTCGTTCATTTTCTGAATCTTGCCATTGTGTTCTTAATCCGTCCATAGCCAAGCTACAAAGCCTCACTGCGCCTGTGTGTAATCCTTTTTGAGATGGGAGCTAACTGCTTACTGCGCATGACTCACCCAGCCCCCCCCCCCTTCTCCACAGAGTCGTTCATTTTCTGAATCTTGACATTGTGTTCTTAATCCGTCCATAGCCGAGCTACAAAGCCTCACTGCGCCTGCGTGCAATTCTCTTTGAGATGGGAACTTTGAGGCTTTGTTTACGGCAATGCTTTGGAAAATCCCTTCTCGAATTTGATTTGCACAGAGCATCACCTCTCTATGCGCCTGTGTGTAATCCTCTTTCGGATGGGAGCTAGTTGATTCCTACTCATGCGCCTGTAACTTCACCCACCACTGCTTGCTTGAGTGCCCCCCAAAAAAATTTTTTAATTATGATTTTTTAACTGATATTTTATCCACAAGCCTGCAAAAACAATCTTGATATTACGATATTTAATCTGTGCGTTTGCCTGCACATGGTTGATTTGTGTGCTTTTAATGTACTATATTTGGGGGTGTAAGGATCAAATTACAGTACTATGATGAACTGCCTTTTGAAATTTCTGTACTGTACTCCACTCTATGTAATTTCTTTGAACTGCTGCACAACTAATCCTTCATCCCTCCCCCACGCACACACAAACACACAGAGTCATTAATTTTCTGAAGTTAGTCATTGTGTTTTTAATCCGTCCCTAGCCGAGCGTCAATTGCCTCACTGCGCCTGCGTGTACTCTAATCCTCTTTGAGATGGGAGCTTGCTGATTACTGCGCATGAGTCACCCAACCCCCCTCCACAGAGTCGGTACTTTTATGAATATTGCCATTGGGTTCTTAATCCGTCTATAGCCGAGCTACAAAGCCTCACTGCGCCTGCGTGTAATCCTCTTTGAGATGGGAGCTAGCTGATTACTGCACATGACTCACCCCCCCCCCCAACCCTTTGAGGCTTTGTTTACGGTAACGCTTTGGAAAATCCCTTCTCGAATTTGAAATGTAAATCTGATTTGCATAGCATTGTGAGAATAGAGAGTTTAAAAAAACATTAACTGATTCATGATGTTTTGTCATTCATTCGTATTCATTGGTGTACTGTGGGTGTGGGGTGGGGGGGTGGGTGTTGTCAATGATTATGATTAGCAGGAATGTAAATAAATATTTATTTTATTTTATCAGGAACCAAAAAATACAAATAATACATAATGCAGTCTTTATTAAGTTCTTCTGGCAGATTGAAATTGGATAAACATTTAGAAAACATTTGTAAAACATGGATAAACATGAATAATGCACATTTATAAGAATATTATTTAATAATATATACTGTAATGTATAATATATATATATATATATATATATATATATATATATATATATATATATATATATATATATATATATATATATATATATATAGTAATATTATTTTTTCCGTCTTTATCTTGTTCCTCATTCTATGTACAGTACAGTAGTTCATTGAGAGGGGAGAGGTTTTGTGTACATCATTACTGCTGTTTATATACTGTACATTTGACTGTACAAACAGATTAGACTGGACACAACCCTCCACCTCCCCCCAGGCCACCCTTTATTCCTGAAACGCCAAGAAAACAAAAAATTAGTGCAGTTATGTGCGTACTGTATTATGACATTGTGTGATGTGTAGTACTACTGTAGATGGCTGGTGCTGCTTTCTCTGGAAAGAAAAAAATTGAGCAGTTAGTAGACAGTTACTGTACTACTGTCAAACTAGTCTATACTAGAACTACTGTATACTCTGACTACTGTTAGGCATTAGACAGTGAGGCATTTAAAGTGAGGTTTTTAAGTGATAAATACAGTTAGACTACATTTAAAATATAAATATATATATAGTTAATTTACTCACTTTCTTCATCCAAGACCAATAACCAATAACCTCAGCTGATATGACATGGATCTAATTGCATTCTCTTCACAGGTATGTTCCTGATGCTGAAACCCTGTGTAAAAGACTGAATCTGGGCTTGTAGAATTGATCTAATTGATATAAGTATGTTCCTGATGCTGAAACCCTGTGTAAAAGACTGAATCTGGGCTTGTAGAATTGATATAATTGATATAAGTTTGTTCCTGATGCTGAAACCCTGTGTAAAAGACTGAATCTGGGCTTGTAGAATTGATATAATTGATATAAGTATGTTCCTGATGCTGAAACCCTGTGTAAAAGACTGAATCTGGGCTTGTAGAATTGATATAAGTTAGTATGTTTGAATGTAAAAAGTTTTTTTTTTCTTCCCTCTTAACTCTGTGCTGTTAATTGACCAAATGGAACAAGCTGATTGATTGGGGAGGGGGAGGGTCATGTGACTGCTTTTATCTGTATAATACCAACACCTTTGCTGCAACTTTGCAGGAACTGCATTAGGCATTAGACAGTGAGGCATTTAAAGTGAGGTTTTTCAGTGATAAATACAGTTAGACTACAGTTTGACTAGAGGTGACTGGGGACTGCTTCTTTCTGCAAACTCTTTTACTCAAGACAACAAACGGTAAGCTATTCAGATCACACTATGATCCCATGCTTGCTAACCTGCCTATTTCAACCCCCCACCCCTTTACAACTTACTCACTGCAGTCTCTCCCAAAACTGACTGCACAATACACTGAAACCCTGAACTGACTCTAGCATTGCAATACAGCTAAACATTTGACAAGGAACAGGCACACACCTGCTGTTTAGTCTGCTCACACTCACTCTGCTCACAACAGCTCCTTGCAGCACTGCCTACCTCTGGCATCATGAACCTGCTATGTATTTTAATTTTTTTCTTTCTCCTGGCCTCATGGAGATGTTACTCCCTCTATCCACTACAAACTCCTCCATCCTGGCCCACACCCAACATCACCATACACCCTGGACAACTCAGAAGCCTTGCACTATCTACTGAATGTTGGTGGAGAACTCTAAAAACCAGCACTCCAACCACTGCTCACTCTAATGGAAAACACCACAAATCTACAACTTGCAAACAACTACCCAAATTTCTACTCATACTATTACTCTCTTTAGCAGGTGATATTGAACCCAACCCAGGTCCTCCCATTTCAGCTCTGTCCCATGCCCCTGAGAATTCCACCTTTAAATTCCAAAAAGGGCTATCTGTCACCCATATAAACATCCGGAGCCTGCTGCCCAAACTGGATGAACTAAGGGCATGGTGCCTTATGCATAAACCCAAAGCCATCGTTCTTACAGAAACATGGCTATCCCCTAAAACCCCTGATGCAAATATCTCGCCATTCAGGGATACTCCATTTTTAGGAGAGATAGGTAAAAGAGAGGAGGAGGGGTGTTATTTTATATTGCAGGCACCTTACAATTTACACTGTTAAATTGCCCACAACGTCCACCCTCTTTTGAAACTCTAGTTGGCAAAATCTGCCTCCCCTTTTCTAAGCCCATCTTGCTTGCTGGCATCTACCGCCTCCCTAAAGCCCCTCTACAATCCTTGACTGATATCACCCAATTTCTTGGCTCCATTTCCTCTCTGAATGAGAAGAGTGAGCTGCTAGTTCTTGGGGATTTGAACTTCAATTGGCTTGACCCTAAAAACCACAAAATCCAGATACAACTCAAGTCACTTAACCTATCGCAACTCATTTCCCAACCCACACGGATAAACCTGAAATCGCATAACCATTCCTTGCTAGACTGGATTCTCTCCTCAAACCCCAGCAGAATCCAATCCTCTGGCATCCTTCCTGATATTTTCAGTGACCATGCAATAGTGTACTGTGTAAGGAAAATTAAACCTCCCCATTCAAGCCCTAAAGTTCTCCTCACTAGAACATATAAAAACTTTAACCCACAACAGTTTCTGGATGACCTTACCTACTGCCCATGGCACAGAATCGATTTAATTCCCGACCCCGATTCTGCGCTCGACTATTTCCAATCCGAGTTCTTAAAACTCTGCGATACCCATGCTTCACTATGCAAAATAAGGGTACGGGGGGCCCACCTTCCATGGGTTACACCTGACCTTATAGCACTCTACCAGTTCAGGGATGCCTTGTGGAAAAGCTACAAAGTAACTGTCACTACCAAGGATCTCAATCACTACAGATGCATGCGGAACATGTGCACAAGGCAAACAAGGCATGCAAAAGCACAATATTACTCTGACAATCTCCACCAAAATACATCAAACCCAGCTAACTTCTGGAAGGTTATCAACAATATATTCCAGCCTCCTAACCATCAACAACCAAGTAATATCACTAAGGGGGATATTACTCTGACAAACCCCACTGACATTGCAAATGCATTCAATGATTACTTTGTGGGGTGTGCCACTAACTTATTAGCGAAACGCAGCACAAACCCCAAACATGAATCTCATCCTGGGAGTATCCCTACAGTCCCACCCCCTCCCAACACTGCCAACAATTTTCAATTTAGCCCAGTATCTGAAGAGGAGATTACACAAGCGCTCCTCAAACTAAAACTAAGCAGCCAATGTGGACCCGACTTACTACAATCTAGGTTCCTACGACTTGGTGCCCCAGCCATTGCCAAACCAATTGCGTCCATAGTCAACTCTATCCTGTCTGCAGGCCATATCCCTAAGATCTGGAAAACTGCCAGAGTTGTCCCAATCTTCAAAAGTGGGGACAAAAACACTGTCTCAAACTACAGGCCAATCTCACTTCTTCCAATTCTATCCAAAGTAATGGAAAATGTGTCCACTCCCAATTAAGCGATTTCTACACCAAGACAAATTTCCCTAGCCAATTCCAGTCTGGGTTTCGTCCCAAACACTCCAACGTAACTACCCTGCTAAAAGTTTGCAATGAAATCCAGTGTGGAATGGAACGGGGACAACTCACTGGTGCAGTATTCCTAGATTTTGCAAAGGCTTTTGACACAGTTGATCATGTTATCCTGCTTAACCAACTCCAGAGCTCTGGAATAGGGAAACATGCTTTAAACTGGTTTCAGTCCTACCTATCAGGAAGATCCCAACATGTGTTCAACTCAGGCTCTAACTCCAACCCCCTGGATATCACCTGTGGTGTCCCGCAAGGCTCTGTTCTGGGACCCCTACTCTTCTCAGTGTTCATTAATGATCTTAACACAGCTTGTAAGGAAGCCTCAATACACATGTATGCAGATGACACAATCCTATATGCACACAGCCATAGCCTCTCTGACCTTCAACACATACTTCAGTCTGACTTTTTGAGACTCGAAAACTGGATTTCCCAAAACAAACTGTTTTTAAACACTGACAAGACTGTAACAATGGTATTTGGGACCAAGACTAAATTTGTAAAGATTCCAGTGACTGAGCTCCTGATTAGAACCAATGCTAACACCACCCTAACACCTGTCACTAGTTTTAAATACCTGGGCTTATGGTTTGACTCCCACTTAACATTCGGGATGCACATTGATACCCTGACAACCAAGACCTATGCCAAACTAGGGGTACTTTACAGGAACAGATCCTCCCTAAGTCTCCTGGTCAGAAAGCGTATTGCACAGCAGATGCTAATGCCAATTATTGACTATGGAGACATAGTATATGGCTCGGCTCCTCAAACCCACCTTAGCAAACTTGAAACCCTCTACAATTCAATTTGTCGTTTTGTTCTCCAATGCAACTACAACACACATCACTGAGAAATGCTCAAAGAACTAGATTGGTCATCACTAGAGTCTAGGCGCAAAGTTCACCTTTCCTGTCTCACCATTAAATAATTTCTGGGCAAGCTACCCAGCTACCTGAACAAGCTCCTCACCCCTACCACATGCAGCACCTATCACCTGAGATCAGACTCCAAAAGACTATTCATGGTCCCAAGGCTCAACAAAGTATCCGGACATTCCTCCTTCTCTTTCCGTCCACCCAAAAACTGGAACAACCTACCAGAGACTCTCATATCCACCACCTGCTTAAGATCTCTCAAATCTAAGACTGTCTCACACTTTAATCTGGTCTCTAACTGTTTCATACGCTCATAATATATATTTTCTTTAACTGTGCACGCAATGTCTCTGTATATAATGTATAACTTGTTCATTTATGTAACTGTACTTGTAACCATGTATTATTTGTTTTACTCTGTGCCCAGGACATACTTGAAAACGAGAGGTAACTCTCAATGTATTACTTCCTGTTAAAATATTTTATAAATAAATAAATAAAAGTTAAATACTTTGTAACCAGATGGCTGGTGCTGCTCTCTCTGTAAAGAAAAAACTGTAACTACTGTATACTCTGACTATTAGGAACGAAAAAATCTGTGCCATATTTACCTGTATCATTCTGTACTTACAATACTTCAGTACAGTACTACTTTCCTGATGCTTGTCCATTACGCGCGATCACAATGGGCAACACAGTCTCAATATGGTCTATATATTTATTGCAGCGTTCCACGGAGAGTACATCGTTCCAAAAACTCATTATGCCTTTCAACAACTCTTCCTTTTTGGAGGGTTTCGCCACTTTCCGGATATGGTCCTTCAGCTGATGTCAGACCATTTCGATCGGATTGAAGTCTGGCGATCTGTCATTGGAAAAAAAAGGACAATTAGTTGAAGAGATACAGTACACAGTAAAAACAGTGGGGAAAAAATGAGACACGGTTACCGCACTTACTCCACTGGCGTCTTCACCCAGTTGATACCGCGCTCAAGGATATGCGCTGTTGACCTGGTGTGCTTCGGATCGTTAACCTGGTAGAAACGGTGACCATCTGGGAACTCGCGTGTGATGTATTGCCCTATCTCAGGGACAATGTTGTCTTGGAAGAAAGCTTTATTCATGATTCCTATTGCAAGAAAAGAAAAGTGCTCAAAAAACTGCACAATAGTACAGTACAGTGCATACAGTGAGGCTACACTAGGAAAGTACAGTGCATAAGGCTATATTATATTTCATATATTTTACCTTCAAAGATGACAATGCATCCTGGTCCACGGCTAGAGATGGCACCCCACACATGCAGCTTTACGGGGTGTTTTGGGCGCGGCTTCAAAGATATGCGGCCTTTTTTGTGGAATGCAAAGGTTGCAAATCTTTCCAGCGTCACAGTAGACTCGTCAGTGAAGATGCAATCCTGGAAAGTTTCTCCACTGTCGATCCATGCCTGGGCCTGGACCACTCTTTTTATATTGTTTACGTCCCATATCATGGGGTACATTCTGTAATGACAAGGAATAAATCATTTTAGCGGTACAGTACAGTTTCCTAAACAACACTTTTACCTCCTGTACTGTCCAGTACTAACCTCACACGTCCATATTTCAATCCAATGCTGCGTCTCATCTTCTTTATGCTGGTCTCGGATACAGTGAGATTGTGATTTTCCTGCAGAGTGTATTTGACCCTTAATGCACTCTTCTCATCATTCTCCTCACTTATTTTGTCCACCAGAAGAGTTGTCTCCCTACAATGTAAAGAAAAACATTCCGGTAAGTAAAAATATTAGAGACAGTAGATCAACAGGATACAATATATTGTTCTATTAATATGCAGCAATATAAAAAATATATATACTGTTGTAATATAAATCTACAGAAATAACAAAAATATTAGATACAGTACTGTAGATCTACAGTACATTATTTGATATAAAAAATGTTTTTAAGTTGTATAAATATACTTACGCGTTTGTTACCCTTGGTGCCCTTTTGCATTCACAAGCTCACGGTGGTTGCTGGCACAATGAGGCCAGAAGTAGCTAACCAGCGTTGGATAGCAGCAATTCGGTGTCCTCTCATGTACATCTCCTTAATTCGCATGCTGAGATCCTTGGAAATCTTTTTAACAGGCATTGCTGCGAGTAGAAAGAAATACAAACACAAGAATGTATATTCGATGTTTAGTCGATGTGTATTCAATGTGCAGTGAATCCACAAAATGGATGGTGTATTTATATGGTAATGACTCACATTAGAGTACGCCCACTTTCAACACCTGTACCTTGCCGCCATGCATAAAAGGTTACACACTTTGCATAGCCCACCACTCGATGATCTTTATCTGAACTTGCCCTTGTCCAGATACAGCATTATGCCATCTGCTTCCATGGATCAACCCCGATTTTACGGACCCACTTGCCTCTGCCGTGCCTGTCATGCAGAAAAAGCGAAAGGCGGTTGCCGTTTCCACGCCAAGGCAAAAGCGACAGGCTAAGGCCAATAAAGAAAACCTTCTGCTGACCCCAAAGGCTAAGGGTTTTCATAGACGTCAGCCTTATTATGTCAAGAAGAAATACGGTGATGTACTCTCGACGCAAAAAGAATGGGAGCCAACCCATTGAACCCGCAGACCACTTCCTCACATACGCTTCGACGACTCTGCCGCCGCTGTCCCTGAAATCTTCAGCCCGTCTTCTCCACCCCTCATCCTCGACGCTGCCGCCGCCCTCCTGGAAACCCATAGGCCATCTTCTCCAGTTCTATCCGACGACGCTGCCGCTGGTGCCTCTGAAATCCACGGGGCACTTTCATGCCCCTGTTTCCCCGATGCCGGAGCAGGAGGGTGGCATGGATGTGCTGAATATGAGTATCGACCCCCTTCCATCACCAAGCGCACCCCCTCCACCAGAAGATGTAGTGTACATATATGCCATTGAGGAGGACATGACAACCCCGTCAAGACCACGCCAGGAGACAACACGGCGACCAAGAACGGAGGAAAGCTTCCTCCCAGACAACCTACCATCGCCCGTCGCCTCAAGCACACCCGCTCCCAGAAGACCTACATTCGCTCGCATCGATACGGTGCCCGACATCACCCTGTGCGATCTGCCACCGGCGCTCAGGGAGAAGTATGGTGTGATGAGTGCTGGTGCACCCCACAAGTATGCCTTGTTACTTTTTAAGCACCATGTGCCCTACTCTTTGTACTGCGACTGGGCCTTCATAATGAACTACGAAGGAAATCGCGTAAAAAAGGCGCTTCCTGCCAATTTAAGAAAGACCATTCTGGGGGAATTGCGGCACTTTAATACAATTACAGATCCTGTAATGAAAGGTGTTCGAGACTGCATTAATGGCGTTTTGCGCCATGCAAAGAATCGGCCATGGACGGACAATCTGGTGGACTTTCTGGTTTAATCACGGTTACTGTAAGACCATACTGTTGTGCTGAACTGTACTGTACATATTTTGACCTGCTGTACTTAAATAAAGGAGGTGTTGTTGTGTGTTTTTTAACTTGTATTTATACAGAAATGTTTTAACTTGCTGTACACACACACAGGACCTGCACAATTCCAGTCCCTGAGGGCCGCAAACAGACCCGGTTTTCAAGGTTGTCCTGAAAACCGGGCCTGTTTGCTGCCCTCGAGGACTGTAGTGGTGCAGGCTGACGGACTGTTTTGCACACCATCCCACTGTACTGTATATGTTTCTTTAATAAAGGAGATGTTGCGTTTTGTATACTGTATTTTATGAATAAAGATTTTTTTTAATCACAGGTAAGACCATACTGTTGTGCTGAACTGTATTGTACATGTTTTGACCTGCTGTACTTAAATAAAGGAGATGTTGTTGTGTGTTTTTTAACTTGTATTTATACAGAAATGTTTTAACTTGCTGTACACACACACAGGACCTGCACAATTCCAGTCCCTGAGGGCCGCAAACAGGCACGGTTTTCAAAGGTTACCCTGAAAACAGGGCCTGTTTGCTGCCCTCGAGGACTGTACTGGTGCAGAATGTTTTGCACACCATCCCACTAAATATGTTCTGACTTGCCGTTCTTTAATAAAGGAGATGTTGCGTTTTGTATATTTTATGAATAAAGAATTTGTTTTTATAACATGTGACTGTAAACCATACTGACTGACTGTAAATGTTTTTACTTTCTGTACATAAATGTTTCCTCTAGCAGTAAACCATACACCTGTTGATGTTTTGAATTGCTGTGCAGTTAAAATGTTTCTACATTGTACAGTATTTGTAAATAAATGTTTTTGTACTTACTACACCAATAAAAGAACATGTTGATTTGTTTTACATTGTTCCATTGGCTCCTTTGCTACTGTAACAAAATACAGTGTTTCTAGAATGTACACTACTGCCCAGGCATACTGTACTATATACTGTAGGCATGCTCAGTACAAGAGTATTAAAAAAAATAGAAGACACATACTGTACTGTACTGTATGTACTGGCACTGTATAGAAGACACATACTTTATGTACAGTACTGTAATACATGTAGAATAAATGCATAGTTTTTATTTTTTCGGGTTTATTACACTATACACTACATTATACTGTATATAAAAAAGTATTGTATACTGTACGGACGGAAAACATCAGCATACAGTACTGTTTCAGGTACAGTATTCTATCCTAATCAATAACAACGGCCACTAAACTGTAGACTCCGGTACGTGGGTTTTTAAATCCGATTCAGCAATGTGCAGGCATTGTTACACAAAGCGATATTATCCATCGAAATCCCTCCATTAGCCGTTTTCTTTTCTGAGAAAAAACAAAAAGAAAAGTTTTACTGTAATGGTCAGCCCCCTAAAGAAGTTCCCAGCCAGTCCCACCAATAATAATCGGGGGGCGTCTCCTGTTCACATGCGCATGCGCCTACCGTCGATGTAATGACACTCATATGCGTTTCAAGAAGGTTCCAATGCGCATGCGCCTAGCGTTCCACCAATTGTTCAGTATCTGCAGTACAGTACTGTAGAAGCCGCTCAGCCAATGATATTGCTTACAGGAGAATTGCTTGACTTTTGAATCACGCCGATATTGATACTGTATTGTCAAAATAAAAAAAACACAGAAAATAATACGGCAACAATACTCACCATATCATTTCCCATTCAGCTGGCGCCGGCGCTGGGCCACTGCCAGTCCAGTGTTCTTGATCATCCACGTCGATAGTTGGCAGCGGGACTAATACACCTGTAGTCAGCTGATGAGGCTGGAAATTGCTTAGGTACATGCAAGCTTGATCGAAACTGCACGCGAAATCCGGCTCAGGCTCAGGGTTGGCACTGACGGCGGGACCGTCATTGGAAGCCGGTCCTGGTGCATTGCTTGGCAGCGACTGTCGTTTCTTAGTTGGTTTTAACACGACCCTTCGCCTTTTGCCGTCATCATGATCATAGATACAGGAAAAAGCCGATAATACACACCAATACCCTCCAACAAATTGTGGCTCAATACGATAAAAAAAGGGATCGCTACATAACCTTTTCCTTATTGCACGCTTCCACGTATGAGGAGTTGGTGAAAATTTGTAAAAGTCATAGTTTTTGACAAAATACTGATAAATTTGAACAACTGTTGCCGTCTTATCCTCTGTTGCATTAATCGCGGCAAATATCAAATACGCATAACTTCTGTCGGGTTTTTGGAAAATGGGCTGCACTTGAACACTGGTCTTTGTCTTTCTTTAATATGAAAAGCCTAAATTGATACATTTTTGCAACCTCTTCCTTCAGTCTCAAGGCCAAGTTACAATAGCACACTGTGGTATCTTTTTTAAACGAAACACCTGCAAGTCGACACATTACTGAAGCGCATGCGCATTACAATTCATGAATATCTGCCATCTGGCGGACACGCGAAGAATTGCAACCTATTAAATCCGAACCATTCTCAATAAACGCATCAACCGCGCGTCAGCTGCGCATGACCCGTGGCTGGGAACGCAAAATGAACGCGGCATGCGCCAGGTGAAGAGCGTTGCATTCCAGGAAAAAAACAGGAAAAAAACGGCGATTTGTTAGAATAAAATCTGCCGCAGAAGTAGCTTCTGTACCTTGGTGCTGTCTGCTTCTGCTTGGCTCTTTTGTGTTTCAGTCCCTGTTCCTGTTCCTGGATTCTCTGCTGATCTCCCTGGATTTTGACCTTGGCTTTGGACTTCGACCACGCTGCTCTCTGGACCCCCTTGGATTTGGCTTTGGACTCTCTACCTCGCAGTCTACTATATCCCTTGGACTTGGCTAATGGACCCCTACGATGCAGCTCTCTCCTCTCCACAACCCAGGCTTTCGGACACTCTACCATGCTGCTCTCCCAACACCTTGACCATTGGCTTACGAACTTAACCCTTCTACGCTGGATTTGGCAAGTACTGAACTCTTTCTAGTTTTGTTCCTTGGACCAGCTACGCTACTTCCAAACTCCGGACGCGCCCCCGTTTACTGTTAGGTGTGTGGTATTTGTCCTTTCCCCTCAGTCCCGAGGTCTCATCTGGCTTGTTGGCAGGCCAAGCGTTATATTATGCAGAGCCCATCAGACCCAGACCCCCCTGAGGTGGAAGATACCCTGACCACTATCTCCAAACACGTTACCTTTTTGGACAACTACACTGGCGACACACTTTATTCGAGCTCGGCTAGTCCCACGAATTCGGGTATACTCGGGTGTATTGAGGTTTGTGACTGTTTTCTGCCCGAGTGCATTGCGTTATTTTCCAGGCAGGGATTGAAGCATTTTATTCCCGCTGGCTGCAATACTGCACAGTATATATATATATACTGCATTACAATTCATGAATTTATGCCATCTGGTAGACACGCGAAGCATTGCAGCCTATTAAATTCTAATCATTATCATTTAACAGATCAGCCGCCCGTCAGCCAGGCATGAACCATGGCTGGGAAGGCAAACACAACTGGGCTTGTCAGAGGTGAGGAGCGGCGCATTCCAGGTATCTGCCAGGTACAAACTGGGCATTTGCTCGAATAAAGTGTGTCGCAGCAGTAGGTTACCGCTCTTATCCAACAGGTTGCTACCTTAACCTCTCAGATTCCCCAAGTTAATGTCTCCAGTTCTGTTATCCCTCCTACTGTCTCCTGTGAAGGAATAGGCTCTTCGAAGTTGCGAATCCCTACGCCTAGTAAATACGCGGGGGACCCGCTGGCATGCCGTGGGTTTTTAAATCAGTGCGAGATACAATTCGAACTGTCACCTTCTCGCTTCCCCATGGACCGAACCAAGGTAACTTATGTTTTCTCCCTTCTCACCGGGGACGCCTTGGCCTGGGCTTCACCAATCTGGGAGCTAAAACCTGAACTCACTTACAGCTTCCCCAACTTTAAGAGAGAATTTCGTTTAGTCTTTGATACCCCTGGACGTAGTGATATGGCTGCTTCCTCCTTGTTCCACATTTCGCATGGTCGGAGATCTGTAGCACGGTACGCTCTGGAATTCCGGGAAATTGCAGCTGAGACTGACTGGAACGATGGGGCACTTTCCGCGGCTTTCTGGCAGGGCCTTTCGGAATCCTTAAAGGACGAATTGGTGGCTCGTGAGAGGCCATCCTCATTGGAGGTCTTGATCGCTTTGTGCATCAGGGTGGATCAACAACTTCTGAAAAGGCGGGCTGAACATCAACGTCCTCGTACTCCTGTTTCTATGCCTTCTGCTTCCAGGTATCCTGCTCCTGCTTTACCGGCATTGGACGCTCCTGAACCCATGCAACTAGGCAGCCATCAACTTTCTTCTGCAGAGCGACTACGTCGGAGCAATGAGGGCCTGTGCTTCTATTGCAGATCTCCTGGGCACATCTTGCCGCATTGTCCCTTGAAGCCGGGAAACGCCAACACCCAGTGAGGTATGAGGGGATCTCACTGGGTACCATCTCTTCTTTCCCCTCTCCCGCACAGGATCTCCCCAAGCGCATCTTACTTCCTGTCCTCCTTAAGTACGCCAGCTTTCAAATCCCTGCTCTGGCCTGCCTCGATTCTGGATCCGGAGGGAACTTCATGAATCATGCTTTTGCTATCCAGTACAACATTCCTCTCCGGGAGAAGGCCTTTCCGGTCAGGTTGGAGGCTATCGATGGTCGACCTCTTCAGCCTGCCTTTATTTCCTTGGAGACACTTCCTATTGAACTTTCTATGAAGGATGGACATTTGGAACTCATTTATTTTGATGTCATCCATTCCCGATGTCATTCCATTGCCGAGTTCCCCGTTCAATGGAGATCGCCCCATGTGGAATTGCCTCATCCGTCCTCTACGGTATTGGCCTTCTTGGAAACCTTCCCCCCACAAGACGCCACCCTACCGGAGGTTTATTCGGAGTTCCTGGACGTGTTCAGTAAGACCAAATCCGAGGAGCTCCCCCCTCATCGCCCTTTCTACTGCCCGATTGACTTAATTCCGGGTCCCCCTTTTCCCAAAGCCAGGTCATATCCACTATCTTTGCCTGAGACGGAGGCCATGGCCGAGTATATCACAGAGAACCTTCAAAAAGGCTTTATCCGGAAATCCACCTCTCCCACCGGAGCAGGATTCTTTTTTGTAAAAAGGAAAGATGGGACACTTCGCCCGTGCATCGATTTCCGCGGGCTAAATAAGATTACCATCAAGAATCGCTACCCTTTGCCTCTTATCCCCGAGCTCTTCGATAGGTTGCAAGGCTCGACGATCTTTTCTAAATTTGATTTACGGGGGGCCTATGACCTGATTCGCATCCGCAGTGGCGACGAGTGGAAGACCGCGTTCAATACGCGCAGTGGTAACTATGAGTACCTGGTGATGCCGTTTGGGTTGTGCAATGCCCCTGCAGTTTTCCAAGACTTTATGAATGAGGTTTTCCGTGATCTATTGAATTCATTTGTGATTATCTACTTGGATGATATCCTCATCTTTTCCAAGACCCTCGAGGAACACATTCTCCATACCAAGATGGTGCTCTCTCGTCTATGGGCCAACAAGCTCTACGCCAAGATGGAAAAGTGTGTCTTTCATCAATCCTCAACCACTTTCCTGGGATACATTGTCTTGGACCAGGGTTCACCATGGATCCGGAGAAGCTCAATTCTATACTCGAATGGCCACAACCCAACTCCTTGAAGGTGATTCAGTGTTTCCTTGGCTTTGCAAATCATTATAGGAAATTCATTGCTGGTTTTTCTACTTTGGTAGCACCCATTACGGCCCTTACCAAAAAAGGGGCCGATCCTTCCTCTTGGCCATTGGAGGCCAGTCGTGCCTTTTAGTCTCTCAAAAGAACCTTTGTCTCGGCCCCCATTCTGCGACATCCCGTCCCCACCCTCCCCTTTACCTTGGAAGTTGACGCTTCCGACATGGAAGCGGTGCGTTTCTCTCTCAAAGAACCACCCCCGAAGATAAACTCCACCCCTGTGGGTTTTTTTCCAAAAAGTTTTCTTCAGCAGAAAGAACTTACAACGTGGGGAATAGGGAGTTGTTGGCCATCAAGATAGCATTACAAGAATGGAGACATCTTCTAGAAGGAACCAAGGAACCCATTCTGATCCTCAAGGACCACACAAATCTTTCTTACATTGAGGGTGCTCGTCGCCTTGGGCCCCTTTCAGGCCCGTTGGGCGTTGTTCTTCTCAAGGTTTAACTTCATCATCTCTTATATTCCTGGGACAAAGAATATTAAAGCTGATGCATTGTCTCGTCAGTTCATCACTGAAGAGAGGTCACAGGACGTCCCGGAGAGTATTCTGTCCCCCCGATTGTTTATCTCTGCCGCTTCCTTTGACATACTGGATAAAATTTTGGAGTCTCAAGCACAGGTCCCCGAAGGACTAGAAGTCCCTGGTGGACGTCTTTACGCACCTCCACATTTTCATCTTTAAATTCTTGAATGGGTTCACTCCTCCAGATCTGCCGCCCATCCCGGCTTTAAGAAGACTACGGATCTGATTCGGCGAACATTTTGGTGGCCCAATATGGTAAAAGACCTTAGAGCTTTCACCTCCTCTTGCCCAGTCAGCGCCCAAAATAAATCAGTCCGTCAAAAGCCTTCCAGTCTACTACAACCTCTTCCAGTCCCGGACCGTCCTTGGAGTCACATTGCCATGGACTTCATTGTGGATCTTCCCCCTTCTAACTGTATGACTACTATTCTAGTGGTCATTGACAGATTCTCCAAGCAAGCTCATTTTGTTCCCCTCAAGGGTCTACCCAATTCTAGTACTTTGGCTGATATATTTGTAAAAGAAATTATCCGTATTCATGCCGTTCCGCTGTCCATTGTCTCGGACCGTGGTACTCAATTTGTTTCGAAGTTCTGGTGTGCGTTTTCCCAGAGGCTAGGCATTACTCTTCTTTTTTCCTCAAGCTATCACCCCCAAACGAATGGGTAGACTGAACGCATGAACCAGTCCCTCGAACAGTATTTGCGTTGTTTTTCTTCCGATTCTCAGGATAATTGGGCCGAGTTACTTCCTTGGGCGGAATTTGCGATTAACTCTCTAAGGAATGAGTCCACTGAAGAATCACCGTTTTTTGTAAACTATGGATTTCATCCTACTCGCCTACCTATGCATTCATCCAGGTCCGGAGTTCCCGCAGCAGATGATAGGGTAACCACCTTACAGGGGTCATGGAGGAGGATTCAAACTGCTTTACAGGAATCTGTCTTAAGACAGAAGAGACAAGCAGATAGGCTTCATCGGGAGGCTCACAAGTTCGTACCTGGAGAGAAGGTATGGCTTTCTTCAAAAACATTAAACTGAAGGCCCCAACCCCTAAACTGTCTCCCAGGTTCCTGGGCTCTTTCTCTATTCTGAGACAAATTATTCCTGTGGCCTATCAGCTTCGGTTGCCTCCCTCCATGAAGATTTCACCGGTCTTCCATGTCTCACTCTTGAAACCGTTCATCCAAGGCACACGATTTGCTCATCCTTCACTTCGGCCTCCTCCCGCCATTGTACCAGGACAACAGGAATTTGAAATCCAGTCCATCATTGACTCTCGCATCTCCAGGGGCAAACTCCAGTTTTTGGTCCACTGGAAGGGATACGGACCTCAGGATTGTTCTTGGGTCTCGCATGCTGATCTTCACGCTCTGTCTCTACTCAAACGATTCCACCAAAAATTTCCCCTCAGACCTTGGATGGATCGTCCGGAGTCCGACCCTCAAGGGGCGGGGGGTACTGTAAGGACCCGCGCTGCGGGGACTCCCGCTATCGGCGCTCCCTTACCTCTCTTCCCCGCTGCCTCTAACCCCGGCGGCGTTCCCCGGCTCTCGGCATCTCCCCCGCGGCCGTCTCCTAACTTCTGGGTTGCGCTCGTCACCCTTACGGGTGCGCGCAGACCCAGGCTTCCATTTCATGGCGGCAGGAGCCTAATCCCACCTCCTCCATTATGGCGCGAGCATCGGCACGCTTTCCTGTCCTTGCTCCACCAGGTCCACCCCCCAAGCTCCTCTCCCCTATCAGGGCTACCCTTGGACTGCACCTCCGCTCCTCCCTTTCCCTTGATAGGTCCCAGCCAACTATTTAGCCTGCTCTCACCATTACCACAGTGCTCTGCATAGCTTCTGTACCTTGGTGCTGTCTGCTTCTGCTTGGCTGTCTTGTGTTTCAGTCCCTGTTCCTGTTCCTGGATTCTCTGCTGACCTCCCTGGATTTTGACCTTGGCTTTGGACTTCGACCACGCTGCTCTCTGGACCCCCTTGGATTTGACTTTGGACTCGCTACCACGCAGTCTTCTATATCCCTTGGACTCGGCTAACAGACCCCTACGACGCAGCTCTCTCCTCTCCACGACCCAGGCTTACGAACACTCTACCACGCTGATCTACCAACACCTTGACCATTGGCTTACGGACTAAACCCTTCTACGCTGGATTTGGCAAGTACTGAACTCTTTCTATTTTTGTTCCTTGGACCAGCTAAGCTACTCCACACTCCGGCCGTGCTCCCGTTTACTGTTAGGTTTGTGGTATTAGTCCTTTCCACCTCAGTCCCGGGGTCTCGTCTGGCTTGTGGGCAGGCCGAGCCTTACACAGCTGTTTTAGCTTTTAAGTCAATAATTTATACTCACTCCCCTAGTGGGATACACTTATAGAGAGTATTTTTAACAACAGCTGGCTCAGCTATAAAGTAACTACTGTATATACTCACCTTAAGTTATACCTCTGTAGCTATATGCTTAATTTCTATTGTGGGATGTGCAGTGTCCTTCTATTCTACTATGCAGGTAACACTGAAACATGAACTTTTGAGGCCATACTAGTAGCCTGCTTCACCCCACCCTAAGGTTTTTTTCCTCCTGATATATTTCCACATGGAACCACATATAAACCTTCAATTGAGTTGAATATTTAAGATGTTACCAAGTGGTATATGAGACATTATCGGCATCTATTAGACACACACTTACCTCCACTTTTAATTGTTTTTATACATGTTCTTCTTGCTGTCCTCATGACCCATTTATTTTATTTTATTATATTCAATATATTGTAACTTTTATAACTATAGAGTGTTTCCTTAAATGCAGCTATAAGGGAATCTTTTTCTTTCTTAGTACTACTCAAATGCAATTCCCTGTTAGCACCACCTCACCCCCCTTGGGTCCTGATCAATATACTTTTTTATATATATACACACACACACACATATATGCCCTCTTGGTGTGGAAAAGGGTTTCCTTAACCCCTTAGGGAGTGTCCCCTTTGCACTTACAATTGTGTTTAATCAACTGGCTAATGTTTCCTATTATTCCAAAATAATAATATTGTAAAATTATGGTGTGTGATATGTACTTTCCATACCTGTTGCTTTAACAGACAATGGTTATCTGTCAAGAATGAAGATTTGTAAATATACAATCTTCCCAGCTTAAATTTGGAAACACTACCAGGCATATTTTGCAGCTACCTTTGTTCTTTCCTTCATAACAATATGTACTGGCAGAGTGGCAAGCAGCCAGAAATATTATTGTTTAAAGTATTTCTGAAAATGTGAAGTCATTCTGAGCCATTGAGCTAGTACTTCAAGTTATTGTTTTGTACTCAGTAAGCTTTCACAGGGGATAGACTTTGCTTTTAGATCAACACACAGTTTTTCTTCTTGTTTGACAAGCAATGTCAATGTCTGATATGTTTTTCTGCATCTACTGGTTTTCTGAAAACTACAGAGAATCCCATAACTTCCCAACATTTCTGAACATAGAAAATATAATTAATATTCATAGTAAGTAGACACCCCAAAAATCAAAGCATAATTATGAAAGTATTATCGTTTCATATGAATGATGGAAGTTATTTACAGTGTGCATTGTACACAAATTTTTGGGCAGCATTTTCATTTTCAGAAGAATTTCAAACATAACAAATAACCATGTAACAGCAGTTGGAGGAAATGTTATGTCACTAACAAATTGCAGTAAACTCACTGGATAAAAGAAATAAAAACTCCTGTCTATAACCAGCCCAGCAAGCGACATTTTTCTGTCAAATCCTCTGCAGTTTGTAATGCTTGCAAAATGTTTTGTTTAATTTGAATGAAAACATGGTAAAAATGTTAACATTTAACTTTTACAGCATGTGCCATGGCATTAGCTTATTTTCTATGGGATGATCAGAAAGGCCACTTTAGTTCCGTTTCAAGCATCCATGCACCAGCACCCGAGTGTGATTGTTCCACGAGTGATTTAATGATGAGGAAATGCCGGGGGTGCCACTCTTCTGCCACAATAACCTGTCACATTAAAAGTTAAGGTAGAAAGGATAGAGAAGAACCCAGTGTAGCACTCGAGTTCACCCTCTGGTGATTAGTGTATGATTTAAAATAAACTTTATTGATTCAACACATATATAAAATAATGGATATTAAAATGACGTACTAGAGGTGGTGGGATCAAAATACTGACAGCCATAGGGCTCGCAATCAATATAGTAGGTGTCTCCTGTTGTGTATTGATATCACACAGGAAACAAAATCCTTATAAAAGACCTCAGTGAGGGTAAGGTAGGGTTAATTCGACAATGTACTGTATCATCAGATCACAATAGGCGGTGTGCATAAACCATAGGTGGTAATAGTGTGACTGGTGATAACTGGTGTACTGAAACAAATATATTGTGTACCTGGGATGGTGGGAATCCCAGGTAGTATTTACTGAAGAGATGGAGGTACACACAGAGCATATTGACCTCTGGGTCCGCTACATCGACGATGTGTTTGTCCTGTGGCGGGGCCCAGAGGGAGCTCTCAAAGAGTTTATCAGTATACTGAACACTAATATGTTCAACTTACATCTCACTCTGGAACACAGCAAAGACACCATGTGCTTTCTGGATCTGCGGATCTCGAGGGGAAATGATGGCTGCCTTCACACCACTATCTATCGGAAAACGACCGCTACTAATAGTCTCTTGGAGGCAAGCAGCCATCACCCAAAGGCCCAGGTCAGTGGCATACCAACAGGACAGTTCCTTCGGTTAAGAAGGAACTGTAGCACTGACCAGGAGTTTGAGTACCAGTCCACCAAGATGAAACAACGCTTTGAGGACAGGGGCTACAGCAGGAGGTGTATCAAAAAGGCCTACAAAAGAGCCAAACACACCGCACGGAGATCACTCATTATGGACAAACTACCGAGCCCAAGAGATCGGGTGGTCCGCTTTATTGGCACTTTCAATCGAGAATGGCCTAAGGCACGAGCCATCTTCTCTATCCTTTCTACCTATTCATTGTACTGCACCGACACACTTTATTCGAGCAAATACCCAGTATGTACCTGGCAGATACCTGGAATGCGCCGCTCCTCACCTCTGACAAGCCCCATTGCGTTTACCTTCCCAGCCTGGGTTCATGCCTGGCTGACGGGCGGCTGATCTGTTAAATGATAATGATTAGGATTTAATAGGCTGCAATGCTTCGCGTGTCTACCAGATGGCATAAATTCATGAATTGTAATGCAGTATATATATATACTGTGCAGTATTGCAGCCAGTGGGAATAAAATGCTTCAATCCCTGCCTGGAAAATACCTCAATGCACTCGGGCAGAAAACAGTCACAAACCTCAATACACCCGGGTATACCCGAATTCGTGGGACTAGCCGAGCTCGAATAAAGTGTGTCGCCAGTGTATACCCTAAGCACCGTTCACCGTTCATATCTACTATTAATGAGGCAGCAGCAGGGGCTCCCCTATCACATTAAAAGTTAAACCAGCCATCCTCCTACTCACTTTCTTTTCAGTTTATTCTCCAGATCTGATCTGCACTACTGTATTTATCACGTTGGGAGTCCCATGTTACCGAGACACCCATAGAGTTGCCTGTGTTTTCAATCCCAAAAGTAAAATCAAATTTAAATGGTCATAAACTTGAGTAATTACGTTGAAGCTTTCTATTGGACCATACTGGCAGTCATCTTTGAATATCCAGGAAGAACACAGGCAAGTAAAGTGTCCTTGGAACAACTGTGTTTCCAAAAGCAAAATATAGAGTGACTCAGACCTGGGGGGGCCCCCAATTTGAATTTGCAAATATATCAATAAGAAAATGGGGAGATTGTTGTTTTAACCCCTTGAGTTTCCTATGTTTCAATGTACATCATGAAAGCCTACACCTTGGAGGCCCTTATGACGTATGTTGCACTGTACTTCCTGCATGTCTCCCTCCCTCCTCCTGTCAGCAAAAGCCTTAAATCAAAGCAGGGAAGATGAGACTAAATAACACAGATTACTGCAAGTAATCTGAGTTACTTTAACGTAAATACATTTTTTAAATTAAATTAAATATAAATGAAGATCCCTTCACCATTAAATCTACTTTTTGTAAGACCGTGTGCCTGGATGCTTTCCTCCTGCTCCGTTATCTCTCTGGGGTAGTACAGGATCCTCATGAGCACCGGCAATGTATTTATATTGCTGTCATTATTGTGTGCCTGTGACCTTCTCTGCATTCTCTATACCAGTGAGAGGGCCATTGTTGGCTTCAAGTGGGTACCTGATCCCACCTGTTGCCTCTTCATACTGCTCTGTGTGTGGGGAAATTGCCTGCATGCAGGCGCTGCCACTCCGCTCGATGATCATTTTACCAGTTCCGGCAAGTCAAATGATAAAGTGGGCATATAAGAAGTTACTTTTATTGGTCCCTACTCATCCCCCCAATCAGTGCTGATGACTCCCTCCCTACCACCCAAGACACATGGGTGAGATCGGAAATGGAAGAGGACCCTCTATTTAAAATGGAATATTCTCTCTCTCAGCAAAATAGCTTCAGAGAAAGGATCTACCATGTCATGCTGCGGGGGTCCATTTTTACAGATTTGACCCCCGTCAGCATTACTCCCCTGGTGCCAGGCCACCGCAATCTCATCCCAGTGCCAAAGAAAGTCTTCTTGCTAAATCTGTGTAATGTGTGTGTAAAAGGCATTGCGGGGTAATTTCTACCTTGACCACTATTTGTACTGTTCTGTGTAATGCCACCAGCCCCTTATTCCCATACCCTCTTTTAATACTAGGAAACTTGAAATAACAGACACAGTCAGTCTTCATAAATTATGACATTTAATAAAGTAAATGAGAGAAACATGTATCATTCTTTACTTCGGAGAAGGTTTTTTTTTTTTTTTTGGTAACTTAAATTTTATTAGTTTATAATATTATACAGTATAATACATTACAAAATACATTACAAAATACATTATGTCATGGTGGTTCTCATTGTATCCGGAAGTATAACGCTACTAATATCAGTGGAATAGAACTTCAACCTGTGGTCAGACTGGTGGGCCTAAAGGGGTATCGAGACATGGCTCGCATTCCGGAGTCCATATTACGGTATCAGACCCCCCTTCTAATCGAGGGGGGGATCAGGTGCACAAGCTCAGTCACCGAATCATTAACCGCCCGGCCGACTAACCGGCTGACACACGACTCATCCAGATGACGTATACATACAAACAAACGTGAAGACCGACAAACAATCAACCATATGGACGGACAAACCGGTAGACAAACATTGATCCAAGAGGAAGAGGGGGAGGGAAAGAGGGGGTTGGAAGTAGGGGGGTAGGGATGGGTGTTAGTGATCGTGATTGTGTCTCAGGGTTGTTACGCTGCCTCTCTAGGTATGTTACCTGGCTGAAATATGGTCATCCGATGCCGAGCATGGGTGTAGCACACCTCTCCCAAGGAGAACGGACCTGGAAACTATCATAGCCAGATTGATGCCCTTTCTATCCCC
Organism: Ascaphus truei; assembly: GCF_040206685.1. Lineage (NCBI taxonomy): Eukaryota > Metazoa > Chordata > Amphibia > Anura > Ascaphidae > Ascaphus > Ascaphus truei. Next base: position 82,741,705 of record NC_134484.1, read on the forward strand.
GGGATGTCTGTCTGTGCCAACCAAGGCGTCCAGACTTTTAGATAATTGTCGCCAGTGTCGTTAACCAGACTCGTTAACTTTTCCATCTGGCAGATAAACCAAATACGATTCCGAATTTTTGGGATGGTTGGTATGTCTGAGCTTTTCCATAGTGCTGCGATCTCACACCGCGTTGCGAGTGCAAAGTGAGCAATAAGTTTATTGTGAGCTTTAGAGAGACCCGCTAGTGGTCTGTTCAAGAGAAACAGCCACGGATCTGGGGGAATAGTGAGATCAAACAGTCTCTGTATCCAAAGTCTAATTGTCTCCCAGAATGAGGATATCCGCGGGCAAGAACACAGCATATGTAGCAGGTCTGCTGATCCTCCACACTGGCGTGGGCACAGCGGGGAGGATCCCGGCACGAACCTTGATAATTTTAGTGGGGTAAGGTACCATCGCATCAGGACCTTATATGTGTTCTCCTTGAGGGTGGTATATATGGAGCACTTTGCTGTGGCTAGAAAAATAGCACTCCAGTCCTCGTCTTCCAGACATTCTCCGATGTCTGTTTCCCATCGCGATCTAAATGAGGGTATCTCATGGGCTTGTTCGCTAGAACTGATCACTTCGCTGTATAGCTGCGAGGTAAGTCTCTTTGTGTCGGTCTCTGCCAGACAGAGCTTTTAGAAGGATGTCAATTGTGGGTACGGGGCAAATTTGTTGTAGAACGCCCTGATCTGGAGGTATCTAAAGAATTCTGAGTGGGGGATCTCTTTTTCTAATCTGACGTGATCAAACGTCTTAACTTTTCTGTCATGGCCTTCCAGATCTTTAATCCGATTATAACCTTTCTTTTTCCAAATTGATATATTACCGACCGATAGGCCCGGCACGAACTCGGAATTGTTCCACAGGGGTGACATCATAGAGCGTGTCGTTGTGAGGGAATGTTTAAATTTTGTGGCCTCCCAAATTGACAATGAGTTGGTCATTGAGGATAGCGGCATATTAGCGCCTTTTCGCACCGTTTTGGGGAGCCAGATTAGATTACGTAATTCTATAGGTTCACATGCTGCGCTCTCTAATTCGACCCATCTCTTAGATCTCGGGTCAGACTGCCATTGTACAATTTGGCTCAACTGTGCCGCTTTGTAATATGATAACAGGCAGGGTACCGCTAGGCCCCCAGCCAAGACCGGCCTTTTCATATTAATTTTGCTGACTCTTGGTTTTTTACCTCCCCATATAAACTTGGAGATGTCGGATTGAAGTGAGTGCAGGTCCTTCAATCTGAGTGGCACTGAGAGAGTTTGGAAGAGATATAAGATACGGGGGAGTAAGTTCATTTTAACAATAGGGATTCTTCCTATCCAGGAGATCCTTTTAGATCTCCACTTTTGCAGGTCTGATTTTAGGGTCCGGATTAGGTTGGGGTAATTTGCATCGTATATTTCTTTGACGTTTCTGGTGATATGGACACCCAGATATTTTATAGACTTGTGTTGCCAGTGAAATTTAAAGTTTAGTTTTAATAATTTTTCTATATGGCTGGGGAGATTGACATTGAGAGCCTCAGATTTGGACTGATTGATTTTGAAGCCGGAAATTTTAGAAAACTGGTTCAGCAAGTCAAATAGGTTCGGGAGTGAGGTGAGGGGTTTAGTGATCATCAAGAGGATGTCATATGCATACAGGGCCGCTTTATGGGTTTGGGTGTATGCGTTTAACCCTGAGAAGTCAGGGTTTCCTCTGATTTGCGCCGCCAGGGGTTCGATACAGAGGGCGAATAGGAGGGGAGATAATGGGCAACCCTGTCTCGTTCCACTCCTAATTTGGAAGGGCCGAGAGGGGTAGCCTTGGTGTACAACCCTGGCGGTGGAGTTAGAGTACAGCGATAAAATCGCATCACTCACCCGATCTCCAAAGCCAAATGCCGCAAGCGTCTCCTTCAGGTAGGGCCAGTCTATCCTATCGAAAGCCTTTTCGGCGTCCAGACTTAACAACATACTTTGAGCGCTGTCAATTGTGGCCAAATCTATCAGATCTATAAATCGACGGGTATTAACTGCGGCTTGTCGGCCCTTGATAAATCCGACCTGATCTGGATGTATGAGTCTGGGTAGGATAAGACATATTCTATTGGCCACTAACTTAGCATACAGCTTGATATCCATATTGATTAGTGATATGGGCCTATAACTTTTGCAATCTAGTGGGTCTTTCCCTGGTTTCGGGATGATTGATATAGACGTCTGTAACATCTCCTTGGGGATGGGGGCTCCCGCTAAAATAGCGTTGAATACTTGGAGCAACCTTGGGGCAAGCAACTTGATAAATTTCTTGTAGTATAAGACTAGAAAAAGTGGAGAGTGATCTCCAGTGTTCCAATGCTACAAATCATATAAAACAAATGTAATCACTGTCCAGGAATAACTAGGAAATGTCTCAATGCAGGTATAGGATAATAAATGTTAAAGAAATGATGACTTCCAAAGTGGCTATAAAGGTATAGGCTCACCAGTCGGGGGTTAAAATGCAAATGTGGACCAGAGGTAGAGAGTAATGAGACCACAGCCCCACCAGCTATAACTCTATAATAGTCCCGATAATGCTAACCTGACCCGACCGGTAATCCTGCCACCTTATCAGCCGTGATATGCAGTGAAGCAAAATCCCATCCAACCTGTATATGGCACGGGGAATCACAGCTGTTAGAGGACCGGAGAAACGTCATCCGCATCGGTGAGCTGAGGGATTGGCATACACGAGCAAAACAAAGCTGTATGGTGCTCTAACATAGACCTGACCAATATAGGTTGTAACAATATAATAAAGGAATTAATCCTTTCCCAGAGATATCCCACACTATAATTGACCATCTAAATTCTGAAACATCACATCCATTTGATCAATATACCAGAAGAGTAACACCTTTGTAATGATGAATACTCACACTTGCTTGTGTCTGGTCTGTAACATTGAAAAGGATTCCTGTGGTGTTAGCTGGAGTAAATTCACTCACTTTTTACAGATGGGTCTTCAGTGGGTTCTTCATAGGTGTGTGCTGCCGGTTCTCCAGAGTAGTAGACAGGTTCAGCAGGGAGAGATGGAGCACTACTGGAAAAAATTGCTGGAGAGTGTGTTCCCAATAAAAATGAGGTTTATTGGATCAGAGCATGATAATAAGGATGAGCCCTAGGGCCCTCACCAACACGTTTCGAGCTTCCGCTCTTTCTCAAGGTGATAACACTCTGATCACACGGCGCGCTGCTCGTGACGCAACCAAGCGACGGGTTAGGGGTGAGGAAAGGCGGGAAAATGAACCTTTATAAGGTAAGAGATTAGATCAGAGTGTTATCACCTTGAGAACCGGATTGGCATACACGCCAGGCAGCAGAGCAGTCGTGGTTTTCCGTCTGCAGTTTCAGCAGGAGCGCCCCGTTTCTCCGGTCCTCTAACAGCTGTGATTCCCCGTTCCATATACAGGTTGGATGGGATTTTGCTTCACTGCATATCACGGCTGATAAGGTGGCAGGATTACCGGTCGGGTCAGGTTAGCATTATCGGGACTATTATAGAGTTATAGCTATCGTAAAAAATCTTCATTTTGCCCCAATTACAATAGAGGCCCATCTATAACCACATTTGAACGTTTGGTTGAACGAGATTTAAAATTACTTTCCCAAGGCTTTTCCTATTCCAATGTCAATTCTGGCAATTTGACCTATACAGAGATACAACAAATTGACTCAATAAAGAAAATTTTAATATTGTAGTTAGAAATGCGGACAAAGGGGGAGTCCTGGTAATATTGTCCTCTGATCAATATAAACAAGAAGGATTGAGGCAATTGTATGACACCAATTTTTACCAGACCCTAAAAGAGGATCCTACTTCAAAATATTCTTTAGAATTTACTGAACTGTTGTCCTTTGGGAGAATTCTAAATGTTATAAGTTCAAAAAAGAATGTGAATTTTTGAACTGTCCACATCCCGTGATTCCGGTATTCCACCATCTCCCAAAGATCCATAAATCGCTAGTCGACCCTCCAGGACGACCAATAGTGGCGAGCATTGGATCTTTGGGAGATGGGTTATCGCGGTATGTGGACAAGTTCTTACAGCCTCTGGTTTTCCAACTTCTTTCTATATCAGAGACACAGCTGATCTCATTGTCAAATTACAGGATGTTACATGGCACAAGGAATACAGGTGGGTCACATTAGATGTGACCTCCCTGTATTCCATTATTGATCACAATCACGGACTTAAAGCGATATGACATTTTCTTGATTTATCCACCTTATCAGTCTCACATTGCACTTTTTTACAAGAATCTATATTCTTTTTACTCACACATAATTATTTTCTTTTTGATTCACGTTTTTATTTACAAAAATTAGGCACTGCTATGGGCACAAGTTTTGCACCTTCATACACTAATTTGTTTATGGGTTTTTGGGAGGCACAATTTATTTATCACTCTAACAATTCCTTTCGTCATAATATCGTCTTTTTTAAGAGATATATTGACGATCTGATACTTAACTGGGATGGTGACGAGCACTCTTTATTTTCTTTCATTCACTATTTAAACACTAATGATTATAATATTACATTCACTTTTGAGCACGATATTAATCACATCAATTTTTTAGATTTGACCCTTTATATTGACAGTGAGATGAACATTCAGACCGATATCTTCCGCAAAAAGAATTCCAGGAATATGCTTCTCAATGCACGGAGTTGCCATCCCCGTTCATTGATAAGGAATATTCCTGGATCTCAATTCATGAGATTGAAAAGACTTTGTTCAACTAATGATATTTTCCTGTCAAGATCAAAGGAAATGTTTGACAGATTTGTAACCAGGGGCTATTCCATTAAAGACATAGAGGTTGCCTTTACTAGAGCTGACTCTATGGACAGAGATACCTTGATTCAAAGAACTGGTTTGAAATCTACAATATCCAATAAGACATCTTTCAATACCACACAAAGTCCATTCTTTGTAACTACTTACAGTGCCCAATCACAATTGATTTCTAAGATAATATCTAAACATTGACACACTCTTCTCCTTGACGAGGACATTGGTCCCTCATTGTCTAGTGGCCCTAGATTTACCTTCCACAAGGCTAAAACTTTGGCCTCTCACCTTTCTCCCAGTTTATTTGATTCTAGTTTACGAACTCCTACTATTAGTACTATACCTAAAGGTTTTTATAATTGTGCGAATTGCTCTATGTGTCAATATGCATTACCTGCAAAGTTTATAACTTACTCTAATGGTCTAAAAAAGTTTCATATCAAGAACTTTTTAAATTGCAATACAACTTTTGTTGTGTATGTTCTTCTATGTGCATGCGGCCACAGATATGTGGGACGCACTATTAGACCTCTTAGGTTGCGTATAGCTGAACATACTCGTTTGATCAAGAGAAAAGATTTGGTCTATCCTGTATCCAGACATTTCTCACAGTGAGGCAGCCCGTGGAGAACAGGGCGGCTACCGCGCGCCTCGGGGAAGGGGCAGGAGAAGATAGCCGCCCCGCGAAAAAAGTGAGTAGACCTGCGGGGGCTGATAGTCTTCTTGGTCCCTGTGGGGGGGTCGATGGGGGCTCCCGGACAAGCACCTTTTGGCTAGGGCCCTCCAGGGAATCTTGCTGGGGAGTTTGGGGAGAATGTAGTTGTTTAGTGGGGTGGTAGAGCAGAGTCTATGTGGAGCTCGGCGACTCCTCCACAACTCCAGCTGTAGATCGTGAGCTCCCAGCTCTGTGCCATGAGGTTGAGGGGGCGCCATCTTTTGCAGCTACCAGGTGAGGGGGGCTTTGCGGGGAGCCAAGGACCTTACGAAGGAATCCCTCTCCATCCTCCGCATGTTTCAGTGTGTGTGCAACACCGTTTTTCACAAAGGGAACTGCACATGGGAACAACCACCTGTAGCGCACCTCTTTGTCCCGGAGCGCTCTAGTTATGGGGGCCATTGCCTTTCTTTTTGCCAGGGTAGCGGGGGACAGATCTTGGTATACTTGGAATTTGATGTGTTCAAACTCCACTGTTTTCATCTCTCTGGCGACTCTGCATGTTTGTTCTTTTGTCCGGTAGCAGTGGAACCGCATAACGATGTCTCTGGGGAGGTCCCCCTGCTGGGGTCTTCCTCTGAGTGCCCTATGGCATCTGTCTAGCATTAAGTCCCTTTCTGTCAGATCTGGGAACAGATGCTCCAGCCACTTAGCGGCGAAGTCCTCCGGATCTGTGACCGATTCTGGCACCCCACGCAGGCGGACATTGCAGCGACGGTCGCGGTTCTCCCCGTCCTCGATCTTGTCCTCCAGGGATCTGATTTGCTCTTTAAGGGTGGACACTTGTGTTTGTGTCTGGGATATGGCGCTGGTATTCTCTTCTGCCCTAGACTCCAGGGTATCGGTACACTCCCCCAGGGCATCCACATCTTTCCTTAGTGCCCAGAGCTCTGCCTTGAAGAACTTTTTCATGGAGGAGCAAAACTCCTTCATGTCTTTCCTCCGCATCACTGCCATGTCATCCTGCTCCTCTGCAGGGCTGTCCATATCAGGGTCTGCTGCTGGAAGCTGCACAGGGGAATCGGGAGTCCCGGCCTTAGGTGTACCTTTACTTTTAAAATATGTAGATACTGGCTGCGTTTTTCTGCGCACCGCTTTGGTAGAAGCCATCCTTGTAGGTTGATGTATGTTGCGCTTATCTTTATTAAGGAAACGATAGCGTTTTAACTGTTATTTTTCACTATAATGCACCGGGGGGAATGGAGCTCTCACTCTAAGCTGCCATTCACCATCGGGGGGGCATGTCCTCCGGTGAAGGATTTAATAAATATTTATTACTCTATACAATAACAGAAATAACAAAGATGTTGTAAAATAATAAAATCGCCTTCCACCATCATGCCCTGGCTGTCTCTTATACAGTTTAATCTGCAGGAAATTGATGCATTAATTAAACACTGTGGTGCTTTGTCAGAGTACTACGGTGCATGTGTGCACTATGTATGCGGCATTAAATGCATACAGTATGCATTCCATTGAATTTGTGCACATGCGGTTAAATTAAATGAAAAGCATACAGTATATACTGTATGTTCCATTCAGTTACTGCACATGCACAATCTACACCTGGATGGAATGTATACTGTGTATGTATCAACTAATTAATGCACGTGGGTGCAGGGGCTAAAACGCAAAGAGATGCCAAAAGGACAGTTTTTACCTTAATTATCCAACAGTGATGTCCTATGTCACTGGATGTGGTTTCTATATTATCAAGGTGTTGACATTTAGAAACCTTCAGAATCTGCAAAACAAGAAAAAACAGCGCACCCAAACTACTCCACTTGAATATTACTGAGTTGTACCCACCGACATAATTAAACAATAAACTGTATTTATTTTTAAAAAAATCTTGTTTTCATCCGTTTCAGTCATTGATTACTCTTGTCCACAGTCCTTAGATGCTGTAATAGTCCATTTATTTTGTCTTTAATGTTATTGGATTCTGCTGTAGTGTATTTATACTGCTTCCCAAGTGCATCTAAAATAGATCTCCTCAAATTGTTCAGTATAGCCTTCTTACCATGAGAGCAATCAAAGTTCACATTTCTGTTCCACTTGACATAAAGTTGAAAAGACACATGCTGTTGGAAGATTAATTGTGAAAATCAATGGGACTGCCCCCTGCAGCATGTAGCATATATCTCCAAAGTTTCCCTAGGTATTATGGAAAAAGGGACGTGATCTACTATTCTTGATCCTTATTGATTGTGGTTTAGTTAATGCAGGTGTGCTTTGGCAATCAGACACTGGTAACTGTTCTGGGATACTACTTTCTTGCAGGTCATTCTTAGTTGTATGGGGGATCACAGGAACAATGTCATTGTCACGTAATGAGCTGGATGGTATTTATGGTATGTATGGGCATCCGACCATCTGGGTATTGCTTTGAGGTACATGAGAGGAAGAAGAGGCTTCCTCTGGGTGTTGTGGTCTCTCTTGCAGCAGTCTATCAAGTTTCTTTGCTTTAGAATCTCACATGGGCCCAGTAATATGAACAATACTAGGCAGGACTTCAGGAGCAGCCAGTACTCTAAATTTCATTCAGACGTGTTACTAATCACCCAATTCTTATGCAGAGTAATGGCAGAGTGATAATGGCTCTGTACAATGAAACCACATTGATTTCAGGTCAGGTGACCCCTGCTTCCTGAGTTATAGGCCCCATTTAGGGTGTGTCGGTATCCCAGCGACCATGTTTAAATTCTCCAGCATCATGGCCCACGTCATCGGGGATTTAAAGAAACCAGAGGGATACCGTCACCCCATAACAGGGCCTGTAACTTGGGAAGCAGGTTATCCCCGGACCTGAAATCAATGCGATTCAGCTCCAGAGAACCCCTGCTACAATACTGTACAGGCAGTCCTCGTTTTACAATGCTTCGTTTTACAACGAATGGCTTATCCAATGCTATGCAATGCATACCAATGTTCATTTATACAACGCCAAAATGGTATATATACACACATACACATAAACAACGTTGCAAAGCATCTTAAGAGCATAAATATATATATAATATTGTCCTGGTATCTCTCGCTCTTATCCTGCAGTTTCCCTACATATCCACCTCCTGTCCTGACTTGGGATCCTCTCTGTGCGTCCTCATGCCCAGAATTTGGATCCTCTCTACCTGTCTATATAAACTTCCCTGTGCTGCTACTAAAGTGTCTATTTACACTGGTTCCAACTGCACCTACTATGGTTCCTGTTTTGTTGCTATTGCTATTCCAGAGTCCTGTCCCTGTTACATAGTTACTCAGTTACATAGTAGATGAGGATGAAAAAAGACATGCGTCCATCAAGTTCAACCTATGCTAAATTTAGACAACAGATACTTTATCCTACATCTATACTTACAGTATATTGATCCATAGGAAGACAAACAAAAAAAACCCAGTGAAATATCACCCAATGATATCTCCTTAAGGAGACATATAAATTCCACCTGACTCCAAGAATTGGCAATCAGATTACTCCCTGGATCAACATCCTTCTCATGTTTACTTATTTGGTATATCCTGTATACCTTTCCTTTCTAAAGAGATGTCCAACCTTTTTTTTTAACAAATCTATTGTATCTGCCATCACAGTCTCCATGGGTAATGAATTCTACATTTTAACTGCCCTTACTGTAAAAAAAACCCTTTCCTTTGTTGCTGGTGAAATCTCCTTTCCTCCAACCTTAAGAGATGACCCTGAGTCCTGTGTACTACCCTTGGGATAAATAGTTATTTTGAAAGCTCAATGTACTGTCCCTGAATATATTTGTATATACTCTAGTGCCCACGATTATTCTAACACAAACCAATGGCAATTGCCAAAAAGACCCAGGTACATGCTGGATACATGCCTTAAACTGACAAAGAAACGCACTATTAGGAGTTTCGACACGCGTTGGAGGTTTTTTGGCATGGCAGGGACACCGTAGCAGTGAGATACAGGAGGTGACATCAGCGGAGGAGCCGATCGACCAGACTCTGGCAGCAGCTGACTCTAAGTATTGAAGGCGATTTTTCCCTCAGCGTCTGGCTTATTTCACCCCACGGCGAGCGGTTTACCTGGCGAGAAAGACCATAAAACAAATGTGCATGTCCTAGTCACCTTTGGTGAGTAGGATTTCAATTTTATCAAGGCGGAGCAAGTTCATTCCTCATAGTGCAGACGCACAGGAAAATTTTACATTGGCATCCATTGATATATGTTTGTCATATTATTATATTATGTTTTGTTTAATTGTTTAATTGTTTTATTAAATTTGCTCCATTATATTTATCCATTTTGTCCCTGGGTAATGCACTATTGCAGTGTTTTTTTGTATGTTTTGTCTTTTTTCTTGAGGTAACTGTCTAAGAAAATAACTTTATCCACGACCACATCCATATCCTTACCTCAGCGCCACAGGAGGTTCTTTCCATCCATACATATACTTCTGGTTGGGAGAGACCAGAACAACCTTTGGGCAGCTCCAGGACAATCTTTTGGACTTTTGTATCACAGGTTTTTAATTGTTACATGTATTAATTTGATTTCTTTTGTCACACGAGCGCTATATTGCACTCAATATATCACAATTTGCCTTAAACTAGACCCAGCATTTCTGCATTGATTAATGGCCCATCAGATTAACAGCGGGGGTCCCTGGCAGTCCCATTCAAACTAAATGGGACTGCCAGGGACCCCTGCCAGGGACCCCTGCTGTTTTAATCCTATGGGTCGTTAGTCAATGCAGAAATGCCTTAAACTTGCCTTAAATTAGCCAGGTTACACCCAGCACATACCCAGAATGTAATTGGGCTAATTTAAGGCAAGCTTTAGAATACTTGTGGTCTCATCTGTAGTTATCTTATCTATCCTCTCTTAGACGCCTCTTTTCTGATGTAAATAAATCTAATTTAACTAGCCTCTCCTAATAAGTTATATTGTCCATCCCCTTTATTAATTCGGTGGCTCTTCTCTGCACTCTCTCAAGTTCCATAGTGTCTTTTCTAAGGAGTTCTGCCCAAACTATACTCCATATTCAAGGTGTGGTCTTACTAATGCTTTATAAAGGGGCATAATTATGTTTACTTCCCTTCCATCCATTGCCCGTTTAATTCAAGATAAGATCTTATATAATATATAACTTTACATTTACTGTATCTGTATTAAACCTCATCTGCCATTTACCTGCCAAAGCTTCAAGTCACTCCAAGTCCTTCTGGAGACAAATTACATACTGGTCTAATTCTACTACCTTAAACAATTTAGTGTCATCAGCAAAGATGGAGACTTTGCTCTCGATGCGAAACTCAAGGTCCTTAATAAACAAGTTAAAAAGCAGTGGTACCAGTACCACTTTATTTTTACACCAACCTCTTGTGTGGAACCGTATCAAAAGCCGTTTGCAAAATCTAAGTAGACCACATCAATTGCATTACCCTGATCTAAATTCCTACTTACCTCCTCAAAAAAACAAATAAGGTTTGTTTGGCATGATCTATCCTATCCATGCTGACTATTACTAATAATTTTGTATTCCATTACTGCTGCGGCCAAGTTTATTCGAGCATTTGCCCGTTCTTGGCCGCAGCAGTATCCTGGCGCGCGCCGGAGGGTGACAGGCGCGCGCCGAAGCAGCGGAAGAGCGCCCTCCGATCGGGGCGCTCTCCCTACCGCTGCCGGGTCCGCCGGGTCCCCCGGAACCCCCTGCCGCCGTCCCGCGATCGCGGGACACCAGGGCTCCCTCGGGGAGCCCTGGACGCGCGTGCAGGGGGCGCAGGCTCCCGATGACGCGTGACCGCGCGTCGGTGACGCGCGGCACGCCGAGGGGTGGCCACTAGCAAGCCGGGAAATCTCCCGGCTTGCGGATCTGGCCGATGAGCAATAAAGTGTGTCGGTAGTGTAGGTATTACTGAATATTATCCCGTCTTAAACCTTCAAGTAGCTTCCCCACTATTGAAGTCAGGCTTACAGGTCTGTAATTCCCCGGTTGTGATCTCGCTCCCTTTTTAAATATAGGCACTACGTCTGCTTTACGCCAATCTTGTGGTACTGAGCCTGCAGAAATGGAGACCTTGAATATTAAATGTAATGGTTTGGCTATTACTGAACTTAACTCCTTGAGAACTCTTGGATGTATGCCATCAGGGCCAGGTGCCTTATTTACTTTAATTTTATCAATCCGCCTACAGTGGCGGCCGCCTTTACTCTAAAGCGGCTGCCACCGTGGGAATTTTTAACCCGCGGATGGCGTCCGGCTCTTTTCGGCCGGTTTCCCGCGCCTCGGTGCTTTCAATGATAAGCGCCATTAGCGCTTATCTGTTGAAGCAGCTGCCGCGCGGGAAACTCCGTTCAAATCAGAAAAAAGCCCCGCATTTAACCCGGCAAGCTTTAGAATAAAGCTGACCGGGACAGTATGAACTTCTTCCTCAGTTAACTATTGTTCATTAATATAGAGGTTGTTGCTTCCTCCTACGGCACTACAATTGGAATGGATTCTTCCCTGGTAAACACAGAGGCAAAGAAAGTGTTTAATACCTCTGCTTTTTACTTATCTTCAATAATATGCCTGCCCATCTCACAGTGAAAGGGTCCTATATTTTCTTTTCTTATTTTTTTGTTATTAAGGTACTTAAAGAACTTTTTAGGGTGGATCTTACTTTCTATTGCAAATCTTTTCTCATTATCTATTTTTGTGTAATTAATTGCCCTTATATTTTTGATATGCTGCCTCCGTCCCTTCTGACTCCAAGAATCTAAATGCCTGCCTCTTCTTTTCCATTTCCTCCACTACCTGTTTATTTAGCCACATTGGTTTTGACTTATTTCTTTTATACTTATTACCCAAGGGTATACACATATAAGTGTGCTTTTCTAACAATGTTTTAAAGACTGCCCATTTATCTTCTACATTTTTCCCTGCAAAACATCATTCCAATTTAATTTCTTGTAGATTAGTCCTCAGTTTTTTCAAATCTGCCTTTCTGAAGTTTAAGGTCTTTGTTGAACTCAAGTAATCTGTTTTTTTGCTAATTTATTTCAAATGAGACCATGTTATGTTATGATCATTGTTACCCAAATGTTCCAGGACATGAATATTGGCTATCACTTCTAAATAGTTGGATATTTCCATATTCAGTATTGCCCCTCTCATGGTTGGTTCCTCAGTAATTTGGGTCATGTAATTGTCTTTAAGCACCTCCAAAAACCTGTTTCCTTTTGTTGTAACGCTAATCTCATTGCCCCAGTCTATGGGCCTCATGCAGTAAGCGCCGATAAGGCTTTAATCGGCATTTTCCCGCCAAAATTGGATTTGAGATTCAGTAAGCGCCGATAAGTGCTCAAAATCGGCAGTTTTTCTTGCAGATAAAAATTTATCGGCATGCGGCTGCCAATAAGCCACTTATCGGCACTTATCGGCACTTTTTGAAATCGGCTGTATTCAAGCAGCCCCGATCAGCTTATCGGTGCTGATCGGCGCTCAGAAATGGAGATTTCATCGGCAATTGGTCCCGCCAACTAAAGTTGGCAAGTTGGAGGGGAGAAGGATCGGCAAGGTTGTCGGGACGGCACTTAGAAAAAAAACCTAATCTCTACATCAATGGAGTCAGTGGAGCGGGGACTTATAACATTATAGGACTGTTTACGTTCTATTGCTCATAATAAAAATGTGCTTGGCATTACAGTGTCGAGGTCATTCACTTCATCGTGTCACCCCTTACGTTTATTACTTGCATAACATTGTACTTTTATATGTTATGATGATTTGCGTGTCACATTAGTCTTCATGTTAAGGGAAAATCCTATACTCAACTCTTAAAGGAACAGGTCACATCATATCAAACATGTTACTTAAGTTTGCTTCAATTTATTATATGATGTAACACATTTCACACATCTAACAGATCCAGCGTCTAGTAATGTTGCTATACATTATACAATGCTTGTAATGTGTAACACATGATGAAACGTAAATGTAGCAGTTTGTTTTCATGTTTCCATGTACTTTGTAACCTCCCTCTTTTGATGATGTCCGCAATTGGACACTCAATAACATTGCATGTTTACATTGTACACGATGCATTACAATCACTTCATGCTAAGTTATACACAGATCTATAATAGTTACTCATTTTAGACGATTGAAACATAATCAATAGCAGGTATCCTGATGGCATTAAATTATGCATATGAACATTACAATAACTTCATGTGAACAGGTGACAATAACATGCCAAATTACACATGTTGCAACGTAGTTTCTCAATGTCAATGTCATGGTTGTATCCTAATTAGATGACTGAGTGTTGCGTTCAGAAGTGGTACATGCATTACATATTCCAGAAATACTTGACAATAAATGCTTGTACAAAGCTTAACGTTACATCATTCTCAAATATCATGATTGCCTGGTGAACACACATAAATAATCCTTTTAATTGCTACTGGATAAACGTTGGGAGTGAACTACTTGGATATGTTAATGTAACACCTTGCACTTCATCAAGTCACCTGACATCATCACATAGGTATTTAAAGGAGGGCAATTACCTGCGCATTCACAGCTACAGACCTGAAAATTATGCAAATGTTTATGAGATGGAGGAAGATTCTATTGGACGAGAGGCTTGCTGATGGAGAGGATGTCACAGGCCAAGGAAAGTACAGGGACAGAGGCAGGGACAGTGACAGGGACAGGCACGCGGACAGGAGAGGGAAAGGTCGAGGGAGAAGGAGAGGGCAAGGAGATGAGAGGAGAGGAGAAGAGAGAGGTGAGAAGTTGTGTCTCGTCCTCGTTTGTACAGGGAGAGAACCCTGTTAGATGGGATGAGTGAGGAGGAGATTGTAAGTCGCTATCGTTTGAGTTCAGCAGCAATCTTAGCTCTTTATGAAGAGATACAGGGAGATTTAGATTTTGTGACAGCCAGAGGTCGATCAGTCCCTGGGCTTGTTAAAATGCTGTGCTCATTACATTATCTTGCTTCCGCGTCATTCCAGACAACTCTGGGCATAGTGGGCGGGGTCTCGCAATCTACATTCTCGTGGGCCTTTACCCAGTTTCTATGTGCACTTAATAGAAGCGCTAGGAATTATATTCATTTTCCAACAGAGCACACAGAGTGGCTGGAAGTCAGGAATGGCTTTTATACCATAGCCGGGATACCATGTGTGATGGGTGCAATCGATTGCACCCATGTTGCTTTGATCCCGCCTAGTCAGAGTGAGCATTCTTACTGCAACCGTAAGCACTACCATTCCCTGAATGTACAGGTGGTATGCGATGCCACGATGAAGATTATGCATGTGGAAGCCAAATTCCCTTATTCCAGTCACGATTCCTCTACCCTGAGAAACTCATCAGTCTTCCATGCTTTCGAAGAAGGCTATTTTGGACCTGGTTGGCTGGTGGGTGAGTACATATTATGATGTGTTAACAAACAACTCTTGTTTTTCTAGGAAATGTTGTATATAATAATGTTAACACTAGTTGTTTCATATTTGTGCACGAGGGATTATAGGTGACTCAGGATACGGAATTAGGCCGTGGCTGTTGACCCCTGTGGCAAACCCTCAATGTGAAGCAGAGGAGAGGTACAATGTTGCCCATATATCTACGCGATCCGTCATAGAGAGGACATTTGGGCTTCTCAAGACAAGATTTAAGTGTCTCGATAGAACTGGTGGGGCACTTCACTATAAGCCTGCTAAAGTGTCTGATATTATAATTGCATGTTGCATTTTGCACAATGTGGCACTCCGCAATAATGTACAAACAGACATACATCAGGGTTTGGAGGAGGAGCATCCCTTCGATTTACCAGCTGACACTGACCAAACAGCCAGTGGTGTTGAGACACGTCTGAATGTCATAAACACATTTTTTTCATGTAAGCAAATACATATATGTTCATAGTACTACATAGATGTATTCCTTCTTTGTTATGATAAATACATTTGTCCAAATACCATTCACTTAGGAAACAGATGAATATGGTTCGCACACCTTTCTCTTCTCTGCTGTGTGGACAATTGCATATGGCACTGGTATGTCATTCATCAACAGGTTGTATTATACTTCTTACCAATAAAAGGTGTTGTGTGTACGTGAAGAAATAATGTGTACTAAATCTATATTTTATGTACTTGCTCTTTTTGGTTATGCATATACAATAAACCTACTATGTCCATAGTCAATAGATAGTGCAGTATGGTTACATACAATGTTTCTTTTGTAGTGTGACATGTGAGTCACAATGATGTGTACACTATTGTGTATTTCAGATCATATATGACGTATTCGAGATGTTGTTTCATATCACACACTAAATTGTAAATTCTGTGTGTTGCTTACCTTAATGAACATGTCATGACAATGATTTATATTCATTCATGTTTTCTTTTTCAAGGTATATCACTTCAATGATTGCTCATGGTATGTATTTCAATTCACATCTGTCATAAGATGTGCAAACCTCGATACAGGTATAGTTACAAGATGTATAAACAGAACGTAATGAAAAAGATGTGACAATTGAAACATGTCATTTCTGTATTGTGTACATGCGTTTAGCTACACTTGGTGGTTATTGTGCAGTGTGTTTTACAATCATTAGGGACATTACATAACATGTAATTTAGCAAACGTAACAACATCCATTCATGGAATATAGGGGTGGGGGGAGATAAGGGGATAAACCCTGCTCAGCTATTGATTATGGGAGGAGAACATCCATTGATGCACATGAGCGATGTTAACACTCAATGCATGTTTGTATGAAAAGACCCCAATGTTTTATACATCATTAACATTGCAATGTATGTGATTAGTTGTTGTATCACTTCATCTTCATGTTGATTACTACATTGTCACATGTGTATGTATAAGTGAAAGATGTGTGTTGATTTGACGTACATGTAACATGTGTCAAAATGTTAACAACATTCCATAGTATAGTTCTTTGGATTCTCAACTTTTCCTAATTCATTCAACACAATGACAATGTTGTTAATATAATTTTTATTTCATTCACGTTAGTTATTCATAATGATCATGATCCTTTTTAACTAATGTCAACATATGAACATAAATGAATTTGACATTTGCATACGCACACATTTCAACAACAGTGTGTGTGTGTGTGTGTGTTGTAGTTTTTGTGTGATGCATGTATTTCTACGTGAAATAATATAAACCAACATAATAATGTTGCTTTTATCATCGGCCTCACTTAGCTATGTAAGTGTTGAACGTTTACTAATAACACTAAACTATAGTTAGTCGTGTGAATAAAATGTACACACAAATGATCATGGTTTCAAGATCTTTAACTAACATTCATTAGCTCATGCATGTTAGGTTATCACTACAACTTAGTTGATAATATAAAATGCACACGACTAAACAGTTTCTATCACCTCACTCTTGTTATTGTGTTCGTTCACATACAATGTCTACGAGTTGTTATGTAGCATTTACATTCTTTGAAAAGTCACACGTGAGATTATAATATATAGTAGATTAATGTGTTTGCTGAGTGATAATGGTGGTTGCATATATCACATGGCAATACATATAATGTTAGTAGAAAAGAACAAAAAACAGTGTGTGTGTGTGTGTGTGTGTGTATACATATATCCATAGAGATACAGAGAGACTACAGATATATTCATACACACTAACAGATCTGTTATTGTAACCAAAAATCATACATGATCACATGCCAACATTATGAACTATGAAAGAAGATTAAGGTAAGTAATGTGTTACAGAGTTAAGACACCAGAAAACTCAACATCAAAATGTATGCTGTTATATGGATAGTTATTTAAAGTTGTTTGTCAATAATATTATCAAACAAACCCACATACATCTCATCTTGAACAAGAGCTAAGTGAATGTCAGCTTCTATAAACATGGCACGTGTGTAATGTTGTACCATTAATCAACCTATGATTAATACATATTCATATGAAAATTAAATATGTGTCATATTCTCTAGTCTGCTGTTACCATGCTTGGCCACCGGGACTGCTGCCACTCTCAATGTCTTGTTCTAGCCTGCAGTACCTATACTTGTCCACCGGGATTGCTGCTGCTAAACTAAGGAACATTCCAGAACCTGATACCTGACACCTCTGCACCTGTGCTCCACCTCTCAGCCTGCCTATATAAACCTCCCTTTCCTGTTCCTCCTTGCCTGTTTATACTGGTTCCTTAGCTTCTGCAAGGTTCCTGTGTTTACTGCTGTGCTAGCTATTGCTATCATCCTGTTCCAGTTTCCTCGTTGCCGACCTCTGCTTGTTTCCTGACTTCGCAACCTGCCGCCTGCCTCGGACCCCTGCTTGTTTCCTGACTTCACTGCCTGCTGCCTGCCTCTGATCTCTGCTTGTGACCCCTACTTCGCTCCCTGCTGTTCCTGCCACTGGGATCCACTTCAGCTGAAGTCCAATCCTTGACAATATGCCTTAATTCAGTCAGTGAACATTTCTAAACATTCATGTGTACATGGACATACTTGAATGTTAGCAAGCATCTGTACATGATCATACATACACTATGCATGAAATAGTCTGCAGTAAACACCACCAGGACACCAACACATTTAGTGAATGTGATTATTTATTTTTGTTTATCCTTTTGAGAGCGAGTCACAGGCCTGCTTGTTGGCTGTTGTGTTTGCCTTTTCCCTTTGCCAAGTACTTTGGCCTTAACTGTACGACTTGTACTGGCCTGTGTCAGTTCTGTGGTACTGGGTGTGGGCTGTGGCACTTCAGGGGTACTGGGTGTGGGCTGTGGCACTTCAGGGGCACTGGGTGTGGGCTGTTGCACTTCAGGGGCACTGGGTGTGGGCTGTTGCTCTTCAGGGGCACTGGGTGTGGGCTGTGGCACTTCAGTGGCACTGGGTGTGGGCAGTTGCACTTCAGGGGCATTGGGTGTGGGCTGTGGCAGTTGTGAACCAGTTGCTAAACATTGCACGACTGAGGTTGGAGCAGTTTCTTGTTTTGGTGTTTTAATCTTTTTCCAAAAGCTGGTTAGTAGTAATTGTTGCCCTAACTTTCTTTTTCGTGTCTCATTTGTAGGTGTCCATTCCTGATTTTGAACAGATGTAAGCGGTTGGATGTTGACAGGGACCTGCACAGAACTTGCAACTACTGTACCGGTATCATCCACAACTGGGGAATGAAGAACTGATGACTCTGGAGAAAAAGTAGCTGCATGTAAAGATCCATCCTCAGATGGGGTAAAGTGGAATTGTTGTTCTCTTGCAGTAATTCGCAACTGATTTGCTTGGCTTAGCTTCACAACTAGTGCTTGTAATGTCCTGTTTATATTTTGGATTTCTTTAGGAACTTAGATGATAACTCTTTCAATTTGTGACATTTGTGATATTGACCTTTCCTGCACTGACATCATTTCTGAATGGAGACGATTTTCTTCACCCAAGATTCTTTCTTCAGAAGCTGCAATAGCTGAGTAGGTGTCACGAGCAGGAGGACTTGAATGATGGGTTAATCCAGGAGTGGGAACATCTTCATGGTCACTTGAGTGAATTTGTCCTTGAGTGGCAACATCTGGTTCTACAAATAAAGAGACATTATGAACTGCCATGGAACTTTCACTTGTTTTTCAATATAATGAGAGTTGTTCTCACAGTGTAACACATAACATGTTTCCATAATTTTTCATTTGTGTCAAATTAAAAGTTTATGCTTGAAGTAACAATGATGTTTCGACTCAGTGTGAAAGAAGAATGAATGAAAGTTGGTTGTAACCTCACAACTCCTAGCTGATAGTTTACAACACACACAATACACGTTGTCAGGAAACACTACATCTTCTGTGACAATAACTGTTGTGAAGTTAATTACATGTGAAAGGCATTTATTTAGCATGGCAAATTAACATCTACAAATGTACACATTACATGTGCTGCACCTCATACACTCATCTTCCATGCTTGATGATGAGCTGGATGAGCCAGGTGATGAGACATGTTCAGTGTCAGGTGACACATGAGCTTCAGGAGCAACTATATAGAAGAATAACATAAGAATTTTATTGACATGTGTACATAATTAACATAAAGTTTGTGTAGTGGGAGTATTTATGGCTAAATATCAGCATCACATAAGGAAATGACAATATGTTTCTGGCAAGCTGTACATTATCCTTCTTAACATCAATGTACATGTGAACCTAATTGGCACATTTATTGTAAAACCCATAAAACATACAATGTTCATGCAGGAATGCGTTGTAAAATTAAGTGTTCTGTTGGACATACACTGCATATGTTGTGTAGTAATCTAACAATAATAATGTACATCACTACCATGACAGCAAAGTTGACTCTGCTTATAATTCAGTAACCAATTGTGGAAATGTGAATGAATGTTTTTAGTGATCTGTTTGAACATTTAAGAGAAGCAGGTGTAGCGCTCAATGTGGCTGACAGTCATCAACACATGCAGTGTGTCGCTCACAGATGCTACTGTTGTGATAATGTAGCGTATCTATAAGGTTAAAAGAAGATATGAGTGAACGAATGAGTAACGTACGTTTTCATATATAGTGGCCTGGTGGGTGAAATTCTTCATAGAATTACCATTTCAAATGAATGTGATGAACTTCTGTTCACATTGTCAGCTTTTAACAACTGTAGTCCCTCCCCCAAGACGTGACAGCACCCTGACCTTTTATTTGTTTCTACCACCTGTAAGGCGTCCCACAAGACTTGACCGTAACATGACCCTGTGATCTGGCTCGGTGCCCAACCCCACCCCTGTGTTCTCCTCTATGCTGTGATGACATATTAATTGTAGCTGGTTTCACACACCGGTACATGAGCGAAAGTCAAATCTGAAGTGAGCTACATATGAACACAATTAAATACCATATGGTACATGTTCCTATTTATGCTCTCAGTATACTACATGAAGCGAAAAAAGAGCTTTAATTAAACATAACGAAATGTGTTTGTGCAAATTATGAATGTTCGCCTTTGAATGCACTATCTTCCATGCAAGACTTGATGAGGCAGTAATGGCCTGTTTATAGGTGTAACATAGATTATCACTAATTTATGTATATATATATATATATATATATATATATATATATATATATAGCAACTGTAAATATTACTGTATGCTCATTTGCATGTCTTAGACAGGTCTGCAACCCTGTCTTTCCCCATTATCGGCCAGCATACAGCGCTTCCACTGCAGCAAGGGATTCTGGGAAATGGCATGCAAATGAGCACTCAGTGCCACCTTTTGCCACCATATATATTAATTTATACTTTTTGTAGGACAACTACATATAAATCTATATAGATAGACAGACAGACAGACAGATAGATAGACAGATAGACAGATAGATAGATAGAGAGAGACATATACAGATATATATGTAGGTATGCTTATATTGGGAAGAAAGTATAAGTTGCAGTGGAAATATAGATAAGAACTGTAACCTACGACACGCCTAGTACAGTAACATTTGTCACCTGGTGGAAATGGAGCAGAATAAATTCCGATATCTCTGTCCCTGGGCAAACCCTCCACGACGACAGGAAGAAATTTTTCCCGCATCTGTTCCTCCAATGGTGTTAAGATTAGAGATTGTGCTGGCGGCCCACCTCCAGTGCCAGAAGCATGCATCCGTTGTGCTTGTATTTTTTTCTTTAAGTTTGCCCTGATATAATCGAATCTCTTCCGACAATTCGCCCGGTCCCTGACATGATTCCCACACGCAGACACAGCCAAGGTTATTTGATCCCACATTTCTTTTTTTGATGCTGAACTTGTCCGCCCTTGAAATACATACAAAATATATGACGTTAATTATTATTATAAAAACGATCAGTTTCCTAAACTGCTACCTGTTCCAAGAGATACCAAACATGCTGGTTTAGGTGTTTTATGTGTACCACATGAGCATTTACGTGTAAACATACAAATGTAAGGAAGCTTGCATGAATATTGTATGAACTTTGGCAACATTTTTAGACTGATTGTTATGGTCGTTCTAAAGCATGAAGGAATAGTGTGTAACAATTAAGTTTAATTGATAGATATTATAGAATAATATTTTGATATTAAGACATCTCACATGACCTAGGATAACATGTCTTTGAAGAATCAATGCAAAGATAGACTTACCTAGTAAATGCCCATACAGACAGTCATAGTGCTCCAGAATCCCTGTGACAAGAACTGTGTTTTCCTCTTCATTGAACCGAGGATTACGTGGCCGCTCCACACGTTTCATCCGAATACGTGCAGGCCCAGAGCTTGGCTGCTGCTGACTGGACTCTCTTTCTTCCAATGGAAGAGACTCCAAAAGTGGGCCACCAGCAACCACCCCACCACCAGACACCCCAGCAGCACCAGCAACAGAGCCACGAGCAGCACTCGCACTCACAGCAACACCACTCGCACTCCCAGCAACACCATTCGCACTAGCAGCAACAGCACTCCCCTGAATCCTATGTTCACTCAGACGCATACTCACACGACTACCAGTACCACTCACACCAGCATCAATCTTCCCACGCCTTGCGGCCATACCTCTAGCACTCGCAAAGAATAGAAAAGAAATTTAAAGACAATCGCACTGAACACTTACAAAGTGAAAACAAGACAAAGACGTAAACAAAACAACACAGGACAAACCTCTCACAATACACCACAACTGTCTCAGTCAATATGAAATATGTAAATCGGCCAGCTCTGTCTCTCTCTCTCTCTCTCTCTCTCTCTCTCTCTCTCTCTCTCTCCCAACAACACAGAGAATGAATAAAAATACACGCTGCCTTTAAATGGGCCGCTCAATCCAAAACATGCTTGCTTCGGCAGATTAAGCAAGAAGTTTCATTGGGGAACCTAACACCACCTCGCCATGCACGCCGATACACCTGTGTGTGATCGGCAAATCATCGGCAAAGTGGGAGCAAATGTTTTCGGCTTGATTCGGAAGGGATTCGGCACTTATTGCATACGGAGAGGGAAAATTGCCAGAATCATGCCGATAAGGTACCCTTGGCGATTGCACTTTTTCGGCGCTTACTACATAGAGCCCTACTGTATGTCTGGATAATTAAAATCACCCATTATGCAAACATGACCTAGTTTTGATGCCTTCTCCATTTGCAAAAGTATTTTAGCTCTCTCAATCTCACAGATATTTGGTGGTTTATAGCATATCCCTACAAACATTTCTTTATACTTTTACCTCCACTGCTTATTTCTAACCACAAGGTCTCTACATTTTCATAATTCCCTTCATACTTCCCTTATTCCCTCCCGGTTTTAGATCCGGTTTAACATATAAGCATACCCCTCGTCCTCTTCTCTTTGCTTGATCCTTAAGAAAAAGGGAATAACCCATTAAATAAACTGCCCAATCATGAGCTTAATCCCACCATGTTTCAGTAATGCCTATGATATCATACTGTTTCCTTGCAGCTATTAATTCAAGCTCCCCCATTTTATCTGTCAGCCTTCTTGCATTAGCAAGCATGCATTTATGTTTTATTTCAGCCTGCACTATTATCTTATCTGCTCCTTCCTTTCTGCGCCAATTTGGTTTAGTCTTTACAAGTTTTCTTGTATTATCTGTATTTACTATGGGTGTCTTGATGCTTGTCAAACTTGTACTTGCCCCCATTCTACCTCCATAACCCCTTGCTATTTCCTCATCTATTCTATTTAGTTTGTTATCTGTTTCATTCCCCTCCTCCTCCATCCTAGTTTAAAATCTCCTCCAACCTTTTTAACATTCTCCCCCTTGCACAGAAGATCTCTCTTTATTGAGGTGCAATCTTTATGCAAAGGACGGATTGCACCTCAATGAAGTCCCAATGCTCTAAAAACCCAAATCTACAGCACTTTCTTAGCCATGAATTAACCTCCCTAATCTCTGACTGTCTCCCTGGGATAGCGCATTTCAAAATCGTTCAGAAAATACTGCCTTGGAGGTCCTTGCCTTTGCTGTTGGCCTAGATCCCCGAACTCATTTTTTTAGTATCCACCATCTTTCTCTAACTTTGTCATTGGTGCCAACGTGTATCAAGTCTGCCGGATTAATCCCAGCCCCTCCCAACAATCTGTGTACCCGTTCTGTATTGTAATGAACCCGAGCACCCAGAGTGTTCGGTTCATGCGGTCATGGCAACAGATTGCCCTGTCTACCATCCTAATAATAGATTACCCTACCACCACAATCTTTCTTGGTATCTGAGCATCCTGAGTACCCTCTGTGCTGGAGGAACTATTCCCCTGGTTACTAGAGGAATCAGTCTCCCCCAGCCTGGCCATTTCTGCCCTGACTCTCCAAATATCTTCACTCATTATGGCAAATCTATTGGGATGGGTCAGCTCAGAACTAGTCTGCCTCTTCCTCTTGCCCCTGCTTCCTCTTCTAACTGTTACCCACCTACCTACCTGCTCTTCGCTTACAGCACCACCATATGCACCACTAGTCGAAGCAAGGGCCTGCTCAGTGAGCACTAAATTCCTTTCAAGATTGTCAATGTCCCTCAATATTGCAAGTTTCCTCTTCAGATCAGCAGTCTCTGATTCTAAAGAGACCACCTGCTCAAACCTCTCACAGCGGTATGTTCCTTGGAACAGCTGTTCCAAGTGCACATATATATGGCAAGATGTGCATTGTTAAAACTCCTGGTTCTAACTGCACACTTAATACAACCAGCACTTGAAATCAACCAGTCACACAGATCAGTACATGCAAGCCAGTGCTGTTCCTGAGTCCAGTACCTCTCCCAGTCCAGTTCCCGAGTCCAGTCTCTGTCCCATTCCTGTTCCTGAGTCCAGTCTCTGTCTCATTCCTGTTCCTGATTACTGTTCCTGCTTTTGACCTCTGCTTTTGACCACGACTATATCACTTCATTGTCTACCTTTAACCTGCTTGTGACCCCGATGAAGCCACTTTACTGCCTGCACTGGACCATGCTTATGACTTGTTTTATGCCTTCGCTTGCCCCTGCTTCCTCTTCTACTGTTACCCACCTACCTACCTGCTCTTCACTTTCAGCGCCACCATATGCACCACTAGTCGAAGCAAGGGCCTGCTCAGTGAGCACTAAATTCCTTTCAAGATTGTCAATGTCTCTCAATATTGCAAGTTTCCTCTTCAGATCAGCAATCTCTGATTCTAAAGAGACCACCTGCTCACACCTCTCACAGCGGTATGTTCCTTGGAACAGCTGTTCCAAGTGCACATACATATGGCAAGATGTGCATTGAGTGACATTCTCAATCCTGCTCATTATTGCAACTATGAAATTTAAAAGTACAGGTAGTCCTCGGTTATTCGACACAATGCGCTACTCAAAATGGCGTTGGATAGCGAAACGTTGTAAAGCAAAACATGTTTTCCCATAGGAACACTGTTTAAATGAAAGGTTCCGTTCCTGAAGGCATTTTTAACACTAAAATACACCAAATATTTTACGCAGACAATAAGATATGCAGCACACACATACATTATATAGTGTATATACTGTATATATATATATATATATATATATATATATATATATATATATATATATATATATATATATATATATATATAATATAACATAATAAATAATATATTATATAGTATAATATAATATTATATAGTATAATATAATATTATATAGTACTGTATAATATAATATTATATAGTATAATATAATCTATATATATAAATTCGAAAGGTTAGTACTAGATGCGGTGAATCTGATTGGTCCTCAGCCTCTGGCCAATCAGATTGGTGGCTCTATGACGTCACCCAACTGCCACTCTCTTCCCCCTCGGCCTCACCACACACACACACACACACACACACACACACACACACACACACACACACACACACACACACACACACACACACACACACACACACACACATCTCCCCCCCCCATCTCACTCACCCTCATGTGCGCCGCCCTGCACCGGCTCCCGGATGGAGGGGAAGCACGGTGCGGCCCTCCTGCCCCAGCCGCCAACGCTAACTTCCCTCCCCGGCGCTCCCTTAACTCCGGTGGCCGCGCGGGCCGGGACAAGGCCGCTGGGGGGCCAAGCAGCCTCCTCGGATCTGCGCCAGTCCCACTCTCCACACCTCTCACTCCCGTCGTGTGTGTGTGTGGAGAGGGACATTTTGCTCCTGTCAACAATTTGTGCCTCAGCCGGTAAGGTGGCGGTGCCGAGTGGACAGGCAGTGGCGGGCAGCTTCTGGAAGGACCCCCTTCCTCCTGCAGCTGCCCCCAGTAAGATGGTGGCATACAGCGGACCAGCGCTGGCACAGGGGAGGGAGTCAGGAGAAGGGGGTGAGGGAGTCAGGAGAGGGGGTGAGGGAGTCAGGAGAGGGGGGAGGGAGTCAGGAGAGGGGGGGAGGGAGTCAGGAGAGGGGGGGAGGGAGTCAGGAGAGGGGGGAGTCAGGAGAGGAGGGGAGTCAGGAGAGGGGGGGGGGTCAGGAGGAGGTGGGGGGAGTCAGGAGGGGGGGGAGTCAGGAGGGGGGAGTCAGGAGGGGGGGGAGTCAGGAGAGTGGGGGAAGTCAGGAAAGGGGGGGAGTCAGGAGAGGGGGGGAGTCAGAAGAGGGGGGGGGAGTCAGGAGAGGTGGGGAGTCAAGAGAGGGGGGGAGTCAGGAGAGGGGGGGCGAGAGAGGGAATCACGAGAGGGGGGAGAGAGAGGGAGTCAGGAGAGGGGGGGGGGAGTCAGGAGAGGGGGGGAGTCAGGAGAGGGGGGAGTCAGGAGAGGGGGGGAGAGAGAGGGAGTCAGGAGAGGTGGGGAGAGAGAGGAAGTCTGGAGGGGGGGAAGAGAGGGAGTCAGGAGAGGGGGGGAGAGAGGGAGTCAGGAGAGAGGGGGGACAGGGAGTCAGGAGAGGGAAGGAGTCAGGAGAGGGGGGGAGTCAGGAGAGGGGGGGAGAGAGAGGGTTTCAGGAGAGGGGGGAGAGAGAGGGAGTCAGGAGAGGGGGGGAGAGAGAGGGAGTCAGGAGAGGGGGGGTAGAGAGAGGGAGTCAGGAGAGGGGGGAGGAGTCAGGAAGGGGGGGAGAGACGGAGTCAGGAGAGGGGAGAGAGAGAGGGAGTCAGGGGAGGGGGGGAGAGGGGGAGTCAGGAGAGGGGGGGGAGAGGGAGTCAGGAGAGAGGGGGGAGAGGGAGTCAGGAAAGAGGGGGGGAAGCCCACTAACTGACACACACACACACTCACTCACTGACACACACACTCACTGACTGACTGACACACACTTCCCCCCTCAGTCAGCTCAGCTGCCAAACACACAGGGGGCACGGAGCTGTGAACAGGGGGGGGAACGGAGCTGTGAGCGGGGGGGATGGGGGAAAGAAAGCATTGAATGGGGGGAATCGGAGCTGTGAACAGTGGGGGAGAGGGGCGCAGCTCTGAACAGCTGTGAAGAGGGGGGGAAGGGAGTTGAGAGGGAGGATGGGGGAGCCAGAACATTACATCACGGGCAACGCCGGGTATATAAGCTAGTTTTATATATATATATATATATATATATATATATATATAATATGTATATATATATATATACGCTCTTACGACGCTTTGCAACGTTGTTTATGTATATATACACATACACATAAACAACGTTGCAAAGCGTCATAAGAGCGTTGGATACGCCGTTTTGGCGTTGTACTGTATAAATGAACATAGGTATGCATTGCATAGCGTTGGATAAGCCATTTGTTGTAAAACGAAGCGTTGTAAAATGAGGACTGCCTGTACTAACAATAAACTGTGCTCACTATACTACTATATCTTGTTTAACCCCTTCCTTGTTAAAACTCCTTCTGGTTCTAACTGCACACTTAATACAACCAGCACTTGAAATCAACCAGTCACACAGATCAGTTCACGCAAGCCAGTGCTGTTCTTGAGTCCAGTCCCTCTCCCAGTCCAGTTCCTGAGTCCAGTCTCTGTCTCATTCCTGTTCCTGATTACTGTTCCTGCTTTTGACCTCTGCTTTTGACCACGACTTTATCACTTCATTGTCTACCTTTAACCTGCTTGTGACCCCGACGAAACCAATTTACTGCCTGCACTGGACCATGTTTATGACTTGTTTTATGACTTTGGCCTTACAGTTCTGGTCACTGGGATCCACTCCTGCAGTAGCTCTCCCCCTGACAACAGTTCAGAGATGACCCATCCCAATAGATTTGTCAGATTAAGTGAAGATATTGGGAGAGTCAGAGCAAGAATGGCAAGTTGGTGGGAGACTGAATCTGTTAGTAACTAGGAGGATAGTTTCTTCAGCACAGAGGGGTTATTATAGTTATTTCTTCTTGTTATATCTATGACTGACTAACTGCCATTTTAATATCTTCAGAAAAAAAAGACAAAGAAATCCATGGTGTATATTTTTTATACTAAAAAAACACAGGAAATCAAAATTAGACAAACTCAAAAAATGAATGTGAAGAATTAGTGCGTGCAGGAGAATAGGTGAGCAGCATTCTCAATGTCTCAATGTCTCATGAAATCCTCCATCTTTTAGATAATCCCTTGTCCTTCTGCCACACATGGTTATGTTCTGATGTCACAATGATGTCTGATGTTTAAAATCAGATCACACTTTAAAATCATCCAATGCTTCTTCATAATCTTATTGATTTCCTTGAATGCTCCACTATATATAGTAATAAATAATGGATCCTTACTATTATTGATTTGTTACGTGCTCTCCTTTCCTTTAAGATAAATCACGCTATTCGAAGATAGAGCCTTCTGTTAGGCCCACTCAATATTCTCTTTAAGGTTAGCTGACTACTTACAAAATCTTCATTTTTAAAACAGTTTTACCTAATTCTCTGAAACTGCCCAAACAGGATATTAGATAACCACCGTGGATGGTGATTGCTAGTCACCTCGAAAAACTTGTTGTAGTCTACCACTTTATAAAAATTCTTGGTTTGGTTCTGACAATTCTCTGTAATATATAAAACGAAATCTAAATACGTAATAATAAAATCATCAGATTTATGAGTGAATTTTAAATTAAAATCATTAGTATTGAATTAATAAAAATTAAAAAAGGAAATGATGTCTAAAGTATCACCTATACTGATGATAAGTATATCATCAATTAACCTCTAATAGAGAATTAGGTTCTCAGTAAAGGGGTTATTGTTCCATATGAATTGTTCCTTCCAAAAGACCATCATTACATTTGCATAACTTAGTGCAAAAGTAGTACCCATGGTAGTACCCCTGGTTTGCATTTTCTGTTAGTGCAAAATGAATGCATAATTAGGATGAACTCCCTCTGTTTAATAGATGTTCCAGGATTTTCTATCAGAAAGTATTCAATAACTTGTTTTCTCATATCATGCATTATATTTGTATAGTGGGCTTCCATTCCACATCACAGGTACCAAAAAAAACCAGATTCCCACTTGACCGCCTGGATCACGGGTGACCACATCGCCAACACACATTTCTGTCAAAAAAAATATATCAATATACAGTATTTGGATAAGTTGGTAGTGGGCAATGAATTCCAGATATTATGGGTCTACACTGGGTTTTCTTTGGTTCTTATGACTCTTGGGCAAGTGATAAAATTGTGATTTTGGAATGTTGGGTATCCAAAAATTGCTACTTTTTTGCTAAGAAAAGTCTCAAACTCCACTTGAAACCCCAAAGTAGAGTCTCTTCTCAAAATTTGGTAACATGACATCATCTAATAGTCTTAAGGCTTCCTCAATATACTCAGATTTGTACTGTATTATAATGCCCCATATCTTACCAGCTTGCCGTATAGCAATAATCATATCTCCACTGAGATCCTAAATTGTTTTTACCACCCATTGTTTAAGATTTGTCTTTTTGGTCAACCTACTTCTTCTATTACATCAGTAGCCAGGACTGGTTTCTGGCTACTTGTCTGCCCTTCTCCTGGTAGTAAGCCCTGGTAAGGGCAGGCCTGCCAGGACTAATCCTGGGTTTTCCCCAACCCCAGCAGCTTCTGTGAGTCACAGGTGAGGCGGTGCAACTAGGCATGTGTGTCCAATCAGGGACTCAGACCTAGTTCCTGCTTTTATTGTACTTAAGGTGCTGCACTACCAAAGTTAGTGAGTTGTCTCTACCCTTGAAAGAGACAGGTTCTCACCCAGAAGTGTGGATTGGCTGTGCACTTACTTTCTTCTCCCCTTGGGGAGTTAAGAGTGAGACCATACCCCTGGCTCTAATAGGGAGTAAGGGAAGAGCAAGAACTGCTGTGGGGGCCCTGTACCCGCAGTGGAGGTCCAGGGTACATCCTGACGGTAAAGCCCCAAGAGCTGCTGTAACCGCTGTGTGAGCTGTGTATGCTGACCATCTGCAGTGTGTAAGAATAAAGTGTGTTCCTGTTCCAATATACCTTCCTGTCTGAAAATACAATCTATCAGGGGGAGGGCAAAAAAGAGGTGGAGAAGAGGGAATGTGAGGGGGAAGAGTGGGGTAAGGGGGGAAAGTTGTGAATAAGGGACACAGAGGAGAAATACTGCACCGACACACTTTATTCGAGCAAATACCCAGTATGTACCTGGCAGATACCTGGAATGCGCCGCTCCTCACCTCTGACAAGCCCCGTTGCGTTTGCCTTCCCAGCCTGGGTTCATGCCTGCCTGACGGGCGGCTGATCTGTTAAATGATAATGATTAGGATTTAATAGGCTGCAATGCTTCGCGTGTCTACCAGATGGCATAAATTCATGAATTGTAATGCAGTATATATATATATATATATATACTGTGCAGTATTGCAGCCAGCGGGAATAAAATGCTTCAATCCCTGCCTGGAAAATAACCCAATGCACTCGGGCAGAAAACAGTCACAAACCTCAATACACCCGGGTATACCCGAATTCGTGGGACTAGCCGAGCTCGAATAAAGTGTGTCGCCAGTGAAGAGAGGAGTGTGGAGTGACTGAGAGATGGGTATGTGAGAGACAGGTGCGTGAGTGAGAGGGGTGCATGTGTGAGAGAAGGGGTGTGTGAGTGAGAGAATAGACCAATTAGAAAATAATCTGTCACATATATATAATGAATCTGTACATATGGTGTATTAATCTAATTGGTGAACCATATCCCATATATTCATAAAAATGATAAATACATAATACTATAATGAAAAATTATTTGTATGACATACAGTAGCGGCAGCTTTTATTGCTACTTTTACCGGCGGCACTCCAGGATCTACTCCAGCTGGTGCCTGGTCTAGACCGCGCGCCGCCACGTGTTCCTCCACGCACCCCCCTCCACTTCACGCACATTTTAGCCCCCCTTCCCGACCCCGAACCCGGCTCCTGCTCTGCCCCTCTGCTTCCCCGCTCCCCCGCTTACCTCACTTTAAACTCCAGGGGTGTCGGGGAAGCCGGGGAAGCCGGGGAAGCCGGGCGCGCACGTTACTGTGACGTCACAGTGACGCCGCAACTAGCCGCGTCACGACGCTTCCCGCTCGCATCCTGCCATGCGGGAAGTGTTAGAATAAAAGCTGCCGGTACAGTATATTAACCACAAATCTATACAATACATATATCTCTAATGAGTAAACTAAATAAATAAATCTGAAATACCCAGAAACTCATAGAATACCATAATCATAATAAATATTTGAAAAACATAATACGTATAGCAGAATATATATCAAGATCATTAATTATTTAAAGAAAATGAATCAATTCCCAATCTTGATTGATTCCAGATGGATAAAGTGTGTCCATACTAAATATCCAGAACATCTCACGCCTGTTGAGCATGTTCAACCTGTCTCCACCCCGTGGTGGCATAGGAACATGCTCAACAGCCGAAAAAGAGAAGCCCCGGATACCTCCCTGTGGACAATCAACAAAATGTCTAGCGACAGGATGAATGATGTTGCTTTTTAATAATAATTAATGATCTTGATATATATTCTGCTATACGTATTATGTTTTTCAAATATTTATTATGATTATGGTATTTTATGAGTTTCTGGGTATTTCAGATTTATTTATTTAGTTTACTCATTAGAGATATATGTATTGTATAGATTTGTGGTTAATATATGTCATACAAATAATTTTTTATTATAGTATTATGTATTTATCATTTTTATGAATGTATGGGATATGGTTCACCAATTAGATTAATACACCATATGTACAGATTCATTATATATATGTGACAGATTATTTTCTATTATATATTTATGAAATTAGATAAAGTTATCTTTAAACATTGATTAATTCATTGGTATAATAATTTATTACACTTAGTACTTATATCATTATACATTGGGTGTTTTTTCACTTTAAAAGGGTCAAGTGTGACTATTCATTAGTTATATATTGCATTCATTTTTTGTTATTTTAATATGGTTTTTTTATTTTTTATTTTTCACGTTTTAGGATACTTCTTCATATAGTTCAATGTATTTTTCTTCATTCATTTTTTAGCATTGTTTTGTGGTGTTGATTTTTTGCTTTGAAGTTTCGACTTTGTTTAGTGAGCACTTTTGTCCTCCTTCGGCCTCCGTAGCTGTTAGGCTTCGATCGCCATCTGGGTTTTCGGAAGGATGCTCTCGGTGACAGGGAAGCTGCTGACAGGTTAGAGATTCAGCAAATGGGTTGATTTGTAGGTTTTAATTATGTTATTCACCTGCTTTTTGCATGTATGATTGGGAGGGTGTGTTCAACCTTGAGGCACCCGTAGTTTTTCACCCGGCCACGTGATTGGGGGGTGTCTTTTGGCGCGAATTCACTTCCTCATTTGTACATCCATAAAGGGGCGATTTTTGCACACTGTGGTCACTCTTTGACAAAGCGCTTTAACAGCACGAAACGCGTTAGAGGACCTGTTTTTCTGTAGCTCTGTCTACTCATGCATTAAAATAAAGCATTTTTAATTTTGCCATTAGCCTCCAGCCCTTCATTTTTTCCAGAAGTGCTCCACCATTCTTTTCTATTGTGTGCAGTACCCTTTGCATGGAGTGCAAATAACGTAACATGGGAGTGACATGCTCAAAGCGGGAAACACGTTTCAATATCTGAGCTACAGTGTTCTGCATACGCTGGAGCCTCTCTTTGCAGTAGGGCAAAGTGAGAGACACACATTGCAGATTGCCAAGGTGTAAATACAGAGATAGACATTGCAGAGGAGAAGAGAGAGAGAGAGAGAGAGAGAGAGAGAGAGAGAGAGAGAGAGAGAGATCATTAATTATTATTAAAAAGCAACATCATTCATCCTGTCGCTAGACATTTTGTTGATTGTCCACAGGGAGGTATCCGGGGCTTCTCTTTTTCGGCTGTTGAGCATGTTCCTATGCCACCACGGGGTGGAGACAGGTTGAACATGCTCAACAGGCGTGAGATGTTCTGGATATTTAGTATGGACACACTTTATCCATCTGGAATCAATCAAGATTGGGAATTGATTCATTTTCTTTAAATAATTAATGATCTTGATATATATTCTGCTATACGTATTATGTTTTTCAAATATTTATTATGATTATGGTATTCTATGAGTTTCTGGGTATTTCAGATTTATTTATTTAGTTTACTCATTAGAGATATATGTATTGTATAGATTTGTGGTTAATATACTGTACCGGCAGCTTTTATTCTAACACTTCCCGCATGGCAGGATGCGAGCGGGAAGCGTCGTGACGCGGCTAGTTGCGGCGTCACTGTGACGTCACAGTAACGTGCGCGCCCGGCTTCCCCGGCTTCCCCGGCTTCCCCGACACCCCTGGAGTTTAAAGTGAGGTAAGCGGGGGAGCGGGGAAGCAGAGGGGCAGAGCAGGAGCCGGGTTCGGGGTCGGGAAGGGGGGCTAAAATGTGCGTGAAGTGGAGGGGGGTGCGTGGAGGAACACGCGGCGGCGCGCGGTCTAGACCAGGCGCCAGCTGGAGTAGATCCTGGAGTGCCGCCGGTAAAAGTAGCAATAAAAGCTGCCGCTACTGTATGTCATACAAATAATTTTTCATTATAGTATTATGTATTTATCATTTTTATGAATGTATGGGATATGGTTTACCAATTAGATTAATACACCATATGTACAGATTCATTATATATATGTGACAGATTATTTTCTATTATATATTTATGAAATTAGATAAAGTTATCTTTAAATATTGATTAATTCATTGGTATAATAATGTATTACACTTAATACTTATATCATTATACAGTACATTGGGTGTTTTTTCACTTTAAAAGGGTCAAGTGTGACTATTCATTAGCTATATATTGCATTCATTTATTGTTATTTGAATATGGTTTTTTTTTTTTTTTTTTCACGTTCTAGGATACTTCTTCATATAGTTCAATGTATTTTTCTTCATTCATTTTTTAGCATTGTTTTGTGTTGTTGGTTTTAATGATAAAGTTTTTTTGCTTTGAAGTTTCGACTTTGTTTAGTGAGCACTTTTGTCCTCCTTGGGCCTCCGTTGCTGTTAGGCTCCGATCACCATCTTGGTTTTCGGAAGG
Organism: Ascaphus truei; assembly: GCF_040206685.1. NCBI lineage: Eukaryota > Metazoa > Chordata > Amphibia > Anura > Ascaphidae > Ascaphus > Ascaphus truei. The sequence goes on from NC_134484.1 coordinate 82,775,752, forward strand.
ATGCTCTCGGTGACAGGGAAGCTGCTGACAGGTTAGAGATTCAGCAAATGGGTTGATTTGTAGGTTTTAATTATGTTATTCACCTGCTTTTTGCATGTATGATTGGGAGGGTGTGTTCAACCTTGAGGCACCCGTAGTTTTTCACCTGACCACGTGATCGGGGGGTGTCTTTTGGCACGAATTCACTTCCTCATTTGTACATCCATAAAGGGGCGATTTTTGCACACTGTGGTCACTCTTTAACAAAGCGCTTTAACAGCGCGAAACGCGTTAGAGGACCTGTTTTTCTGTAGCTCTGTCTACTCATGCATTAAAATAAAGCATTTTTAATTTTGCCATTATCCTCCAGCCCTTCATTTTTTCCAGCAGTGCTCCACCATTCTTTTCTACTGTGATTCACTACTACCGGAAGGAGGCACACTACAATTCCCAGGACATGCATCAACTGTGAGTAAAACCTCTTTTCAAGAATATGCAGTTTGTATATACACTGGCGACCAACTTTATTCTTACTTGGCTAGCTCCGCGAATTTCAGAAGATCCCGGTGATGTGCGGTTTTGAGTCGTTTTCTCCCGGGGTGTATAGCGTTATTTTCGCGGCTGTGATTTAAGCATTTTATTCCCGCTGTCTGCAATACTGCAATGTCGTGTAAAAACGCATGGGGGCGTTTGCGAGCTGTTGTCTCTGAAGTCTAATACCTTCGCGGTTCAACCTACAGTACACAGTCTGTGCGTGCGCGCGCAGTAATAGTAAAATTGCATATTTAATTTATTTTAAAGTACAGTACTGTACATGCTCGGACCCTGTTGGGGTGAAGTGAGAGGGTTCCTAACATCTGGGGGAAAATGAATTTTAATTCTATGGTGAGTACTGTCTTGTTGCCGTATTATTTTGGTGGGGCTGGCTGGGTACTTCTTTAGGGGGCTGACCATTACTGTACATTAAAACTTTTCTTTTTTTTTCCTCAGAAAAGAAAACGGCTAATGAGGGGATTTCGATGGATAATATTGTACTGTATGCTGATGTTTTCCGGCCGTACAGTATACTGTGTAATAAACCCTGAATAAATAAAACTATGCATTTATTCTACATATTCAGTATCGTTTCATTATGTGTCTTCCACAGTATACTGTACAGTGGTATACTGTACAATGCCTAACATCTATGGGAAAAAAGAATTTTATTCCTAGGTGCCCTAGAACAGAAGTTCCCACGCCAATTGCCCGTGAACTTGACCTAGGCCCTAAGTAGTTCCCACGCCAATTGCACGAATATAATGTAAAATAACCCGTTCTTTGGGTCTGAGCGGGTTGAAATTTACCTGGTCCTCATGCGGGAGGACCCTTGCCCTAGTGGCAAAATATCAGCCTTCCAAGACCCCCGAAACCGGAGATACAAAAAGACAGTTTAAAAGCACATTACCAAAGTTGCTTTTTTTCTGCCATGCAAGTCAATGGCAGAAACCTGAAATTTAACATCACCCTGACTCCGTTCTGTTGCCACGAGAGGGTCGCAATTTGCCATGCAATCCTGCTGCAACTAGGACTACATGGTCACCGAATATGAGCCCTCAAGATCGAACAGAACCGGAGTTGTGGGTTCCAGGTTTCTGCTCATTCTAACTTAGCCGTTTCAAAGCTTTCTCTGCCATTGCCCTCAATGGTAGGACCCTCCTCGCCGGCGTGACCCTTTCTCGTCACCATTACTGCTGGGACCCTGTTGGGGTCAAGTGAGGAGGTTCCTAACATCTTGGGGCAAAATGAATTTTATTTCTAGGTGCCCTAGAACAGAAGTTCCCACGCCAATTGACCTAGTTCCCACGCCAATTGCCGTAGTTCCCACGCCAATTGCCGTAGTTCCTACGCCAATTGCGCGACCAGCCAGTTAAATACAGTGCAGCAAGCCTCTACAGTACATTTGTTACACTGGCAAAGGAGCAAATGGAAACAATGTGAGGCAATTCAACATGGTCTTTTATTGGTGGAGTCAGTACAAAAACATTTATTTACAATATTGAAACATTTAAAGTGCACAGCAATTCTAACCATCAACACACAATAATACATTCTGCAGCCTTTATTAAATTCTTCTGCCACAAAACATTTTTGGTGCATGGGGCACAGGGAGTTAAAGTGACTTGTTTTTTATGTACTGTATTTGGGGGTTGTCTTTGGGGGTTTATTCATCAAATTATTATGATGAACTGCCTTTTGAAATGACACTGCTGTTAACTATTTCAGCCACACACCTCCAGAGTTTTTAATCCCTCCCTAGCCAAGCGTCAATCGGCTGAGTCACCCTAGCCTACTGTACCATCCCCCTCTCTCCACTGGGTCGTTGATCTTCTGCGTATTGCCATTGTGTTCTTAATCCGCCCATAGCCGAGCTACAAACACTCAGCACGCCTGCGTCTAATCACACCACCCCCCTCCCCCAACCCTTAGAGGCCTGTTGTTTGAACGGTAATGCTTTGAAAAATCCCCTCTCGAATTTGAAATGTAAATCTGATGTGCACAGCACAGTGAGAATTGAGAGTACACTGATACAGTATTTCATCAGGGTGTGAAAATATTTGTCAGTCACTATGGTTTACAGTCACATGTTTTTAATACAATACAGTACATTCTTTAATATCTTTAAAATAAAAATATATAAATCCTGTAAACGGTATACTGTAAGTACATATAATGTAAAATAACCTGTTCTGTGGGTCTGAGCGGGTTGAAATTTACCTGGTCCTCATGCAGGAGGACCCTTGCCATAGTGGCAAAATATCAGCCTTCCAAGACCCCCGAAACCGGAGGTACCAAAAGACAGTTTAAAAGCACATTACCAAAGTGGCTTTTTTTCTGCCATGCAAGTCAATGGCAGAAACCTGAACTTTAACATCACCCTGACTCCGTTCTGTTGCCACGAGAGGGTCGCAATTTGCCATGCAATCCCGCCGCAACTAGGACTACATGGTCACCGAATATGAGCCGTCTAGGTCGAACAGAACCGGAGTTGTGGGTTCCAGGTTTCTGCTAATTCTGACTTAGCTGTTTCAAAGCTTTCTCCGCCATTGCGCTCAATGGTAGGACCCTCCTCGCCGGCGTGACCCTTTCTCGCCGCCATTACTGCTGGGACCCTGTTGGGGTCAAGTGAGGAGGTTCGTAACATCTTGGGGCAAAATGATTTTTATTTCTAGGTGCCCTAGAACAGAAGTTCCCACGCCAATTGACCTAGTTCCCACGCCAATTGCCGTAGTTCCTACGCCAATTGCGCGACCAGCCAGTTAAAAAACAGTGCAGCAAGCCTCTACAGTACATTTGTTACACTGGCAAAGGAGCAAATGGAAACAATGTGAGGCAATTCAACATGGTCTTTTATTGGTGGAGTCAGTACAAAAACATTTATTTATAATATTGAAACATTTAAAGTGCACAGCAATTCTAACCATCAACACACAATAATACATTCTGCAGCCTTTATTAAATTCTTCTGCCACAAAACATTTTTGGTGCATGGGGCACAGGGAGTTAAAGTGACTTGCTTTTTATGTACTGTATTTGGGGGTTGTCTTTGGGGGTTTATTCATCAAATTATTATGATGAACTGCCTTTTGAAATGACACTGCTGTTAACTATTTCAGCCACACACCTCCAGAGTTTTTAATCCCTCCCTAGCCAAGTGTCAATCGGCTGAGTCACCCTAGCCTACTGTACCATCCCCCTCTCTCCACTGGGTCGTTGATCTTCTGCATATTGCCATTGTGTTCTTAATGCACCCATAGCCGAGCTACAAACACTCAGCACGCCTGCGTCTAATCACACCACCCCCCTCCCCCAACCCTTAGAGGCCTGTTGTTTGAACGGTAATGCTTTGAAAAATCCCCTCTCGAATTTGAAATGTAAATCTGATGTGCACAGCACAGTGAGAATTGAGAGTACACTGATACAGTATTTCATCAGGGTGTGAAAATATTTGTCAGTCACTATGGTTTACAGTCACATGTTTTTAATACAATACAGTACATTCTTTAATATCTTTAAAATAAAAATATATAAATCCTGTAAACGGTATACTGTAAGTACATATAATGTAAAATAACCCGTTCTGTGGGTCTGAGCGGGTTGAAATTTACCTGGTCCTCATGCAGGAGGACCCTTGCCATAGTAAAAAAATATCAGCCTTCCAAG